>NW_017672981.1:0-103915 GCF_001879085.1 Nicotiana attenuata
AGTGTCCAGGAGTTTCTTGCAGAGGATGATAATAAGGAGTATTGCAGCACATAGCTGAACTTATTGCTACGAAGGTCCGATGAAAGAAATTGGCATGGAAGTAGCTTTACCTACTTGAAATATATCAGTATAGTAATGCTGCTATTTCAGATTAAGCTAATCCCTGTATATCAGCAGAGAACAACATATCGAAATAGATTGCCACGTTATAAGAGAAAAAATAGTACACAGGTCTGATAGTAACAAAGTTACATACCTAGAAAGGATTACCTGAGATATTCTTACTTAAAGGTCTCAACATAGTTCAACATGGAATATTCTAATGTCCAAGCTGGAAGTTCTTAAAATATTATCCTCACCAACCTAGCTTGAGGGGGAGTGTTGAGAAAGGGGTAACTTAGACATTAATGTATAGGGCAAATTTAGTCATTTCACTGTATCCGTTAGTTTATTTCTCCGTAGTTATTAACTGTCAGATTATTAGTTAGATTAACTACAGGTATAGTATAGATAAAATAGTGTAATTAGTCATAGATGAAATAAATGAGATTTCCTATCTCTTCTCCACTCCTTCTCTCCCTAACATCTCTCTAGTCGATACTCTCTCTCTTCTTCCTTGAATTCAGATTCCATAATCTGTAATTTCACCATTTATTCCAAATTACCAGAAACTATATACTATATATATTATATTATATAATATATATATATAACTTGGAGATTAGCTAAGTTTTTATTAAAACTTAACTTGGTCATATTACTTCGCCAATGAAATAAAAAATGAAAATCAATGTCATTGTCCTAGTACATGTTTCTAGTCGGACTAGGAAACTACGTGTAAAACATGTAAGAAAAAATAGGAAAAACGATTTCGGATTTTACCGTGAATTCGTTAAAATTATAGGTTTTTTCTGTTAAAAATGTAACTATTTAGTTTGTTTATTTTGTGCATTTACTGTCTACTCATTAATTTTGCAGCAAAAAAAAAAGTTGTTATTAATGGAATAAAAAAACAATGAATATTATTTTCTTACTTTTTTTTATTTTTAAAAAAATGGGGGGCCCCTAAACCTTGGTAGTTTTCTCAAACTTGGCATATAGTTTTCGGGTTTAAGCGATTCATTATAAAACTCTTAAACGATTCGTACATAAAAAAATCATAACTCATTTCTTTTTGCAGGGCTTGTATGTTTCGTGTATTTGACTAAAGTCGATAAAAGGAAAAAGAGTATGCATTTTTCAAATTAATTTACTGCAAAACAGTGGGAAAATGGAGTTCATATGCTGTGAATGACGATGGATTGTCTCCATAGTTTAGAATCATAGAAAGTTTGAACTTTGGTCCGCCATAAGAAACTAAAAGAACATCATAAATGAGCAAGTTTTAAAAAAAAAAAAAAAAAAATTCTCTGTTGTTTCTCTTTTCTGGTAACGCTTTATCTTTCTGTCTATGCTTTTATTTTTCTTATTCTTCTTATTACTCTTCAAACTATAGGTGTTAACGGGTGGGCCGGGGCCGGGCTGGGTTGTTATATTTTAGACCCGTCCGCGGTTACGGTTCGGGCCGTTACGGTTGGGTTTAACGGGTTCGGGTTCATCCGGGTAAAAATTTGACCGTGAGGGTTACGGGTTGAGGGGCCCGGACCGGGCCCGGTTTAGTGTAATTAAATTTTTTTTTTTTTTTCTGTATTTTGTTAATATTATTTTTTAAGTTATTTAATACAAAGTAATTAAATAAAGAATACAAGGAAGATGGAAAAAATTGCACTTATAAATTGGCAAGTGCTACATTTATTTTCAAAATTCAACTTAACAATTGAAAGGTTACATTTAACAACAAGTAAATTAACCAAAAAAGAGTAAATTCAAAGGCTTTTGCAATTGCTTAGAAGTCTTCATAATCAATCTGAACTGAGTGGCCCTTCTTCTGGAGTATTAAATTCGGATGGGTTACCATGTGTTAATATATCTCCAAGTTGCTCGCTTCTGGGCTATCACATCTTCAGTCCTTGATTTCCTTCGTTCCGATCTAATTCAATCTCTGAAACATACTACTTCCAAAGCATTGCTTCCAATGACGTGACGGGTTGTCTCCAAGTTGTGTCTTGCTTGGCTAAATGCACTCTCCGGTGCAAACAATAGAAATTGGCACATTCACACGTTCCGAGCCATAGCGAAAAGAACAGGAATTTGCTTTCCATTCTCATGCCACCCAATCCCAACGGTGAAATTTTTTTTTGTGGCGAGGCTCTTTTTTGCTTCTGCAAGTAGAATTGAAGTTCATGCAATGTTCCCTGCTAACTGGTGTTGAGTGTTAAGAAAATGTAGAAAAATATTAAATCTACAAGGCTTCTTCACATCCACAGTAGCAGAAGTGCTCAGTGCATAGTGGGATTACATTGATACAGTAACGAGCAGCATCATCAATTACATTTGCCATAATAATTATATAATTGTGTCAAATAATCATTAGCTTGTTCATAAGAAACATATAAATATGGGGTTCTAGTTTGGTCCATCTCCATATAAGTGTATAAGCATTCATTAATTGGTGACAATCAGCATCTTAATAGAAGGATTTAATAACAGCACCAATTAAGTAAATCGGAGGAATTGGAAGAAATATTTTTTTGAATTTTGCTTGCATTTTTTCAACAAATTCTTTATGTGTTCTTTCTTTCTTAAATTCAAAGAAGTAGAAAAGATTTCAGCTATATGTACTAAAGCATAGTAACAGTAGGTAATATCACTCCAGAAAACTCAACAGTAGCTGTATATAAATTTCTGTAAAAAATTTAACACATCATTAATGACCTCCCAAGTACTAGTTGTTAACATACAGTTTTGGATCAGTACACATGCGGCAGTAACAACTTCAGTATTGGAATCCTATATTTGTTAGCAATATTTTAAAAAATATATATGTATAAATTCCATCTAGTAACAATTTCGTCTGCATGAATCTGGGTTTTAAGATTATACTGGACACACTTATTCTTAATTCCTTTCTTCTAGATTGTCTATATTTCTTTTGATATAACACCAAGACTGCTCTTTAACATGGTAATCTTCAGTTGAAAATAAATCAAGGCCACTTTTAACAATTAAATTATAAACATGACATGCATACCTAACATGAAAATTTTCATCAAAGAGGTGGTTGTCAAATTGCAATTTTAATATTGAAATTGCGGCATTATGTTAGAAATCCATTATAAAAGACATACACAATACTTTTTGCTTGAAATTATAAAATTCAATAACTTCAGCAAAATAGTATTACTTTCAAACGGCAGCAGTATGACTCTGATCTTCATCATATCTAAAGCGATAATAGTTTTGACATACAAAGTAGTATATCTCATCACTGACATGTAATTGTCGAATAATCATTTCCTTAACAGATGGGCCAATATCAGAAGTTAGAGAAACTCTAACAAGGAAGGTGCTAAACCAAATAACGTATGTATGTTTGATATGTCCATTGAAGTCTAAAGATATCAGCTTAGCAGTCTTCTAGGGATACCTTTAAAATAAAGATTGTAATCCTTTGAATATACATAATAAGATATGATGAAGAGCAAGAAAAAAGTAGAACAGCCTAAAGCAATCATTTTGGCTAACTCCTCACGATCCTTCATTTTAATCATATGTTCAAATAAGTCCTCCGTAGTAGGGTTAATAGTTGTTTGATTTTCATACACCATTCAGAGGCCCATTCTATGGATGTGCATTTTCTCATATGTCTACTAAGGCATCCTAGTCCCCCTACATTTCCTCAGTTCAATTTTGTTTTAAAATCATCTTTAATAAAGGTTTGCATCTAACTCTTTCAGTAACCTTCAATTATTTCAAAAAATTCAAACTTCTTACTTTCTTTTTTCTACGTTAAGTTAGTCGGAGCCACATGTGATCTACTACTATGCCACGACCACCACCCCTTGTAGCAACTCCAATACTACAGCTCAACACTAGTAGGTTGGTACTGGTATCTTCATCGTTCATGCCTTTAATTTCATTATCTTTCTTTCCAAAATCTTCTTGTAATTTGTTCATAATCTTATTAATCAATTAGGCGATGTTTCGGAAACATGTGTAAATGAGGTATTACTATTTACTAACCAGATGCTGAAGGCAGCTACTCTTTTTTTATTTTTCCCCTACCAGTAATTTTCTACACGCTCTTTTAGCAGCATTCAAACATATTGTAAAATTAAAGTATAAGCTAAAATTTAAATATGCACATAAAAATAGTAATAAGAGAAAGAGTTGGAGGGAGGTGCAGCGGAATTCGACAGATAATTGAGCACTTGATTACCATTCCGATGTTATACGAACAAACTCAAAGCAAGTATTTCAATTTTGAGTTCAATTGTTCAACTTCAAAAATCCGAATGATAAAACACGATAAATTAAATTCCAAGAAAAGAGAGCCAAATAAATTATAGAAGATGAATTGAAGACTATTTGAAGTCTTGAAAATTTGGAGAATAAGAGGAATGAAGAGAAATTTGAGATTGAGAATTGTAGAGGTTTGAGTGAAGAAATGAAGACGGGGGGGGGGGGGGGGGGGGGGGGGGGGGGGGGTATTTATAGTTTTTGAGAAGGTTTATTTTGTAAATTGAAAAAAAGGTTAAAAATTTTAAAAAAAAAGGCTTATTTAGATGCAATTCTCCTCGTTGGGCTAACGGATCAATTCCAGGTCTGACCATTGCCAACGTAGTGGGGGATGATATGCCCACATAATTCGAAAAAAACAAAAAAGACAAAAAAAAAATTATAGTCGTTGTACCGGGCCGTAAAACCGGTAAGAGTTTACTGTTCATCAGTGGACCGGGGTTTTAACCGGTCCGGTTAACCGTTAAAAAAAGTAAACGGTACCAACGGGGCCTTACCTCCTCCTACCCAGCCCACTCGGCCCTCCAGATGTTTACGTGCCGGTTCCGTTCCCGGTTTAACCGTTCTGGCCGGTCCTGGTTCCGGTCAAAACCCGGCCCGTTAGACACCCTTACTTCAAACTTGAAAATGCATACTTCTTTTTCCTTTTTTGTTCTCTACACGGAATCCTATATTTTTAGGACGAGTCCGAAACTTAATTAACGACTTTTAGACACAAAAGTACGTTTTTATAATTTTAAAAAGAAAGTTACAAAAAAGTGGTACTTTCGCAGTATCTAGTACTGCGAATTGGTTAACGGGAAATTTTGCCGTTAAATCAATTCGCAGTAGAAGTACTGCGAAGTATTTTTTAATTTTTTTTATCTATTTCGCAAGTATAGTACTACGAGTATCCAAAACGCTGCGTTTAATTATGAGTTTGGGCCCAGCCTTATTTTAATTTAAGGCAATTCGCATTATAGTACTATGCGAATTGCCTTAATTAAATAATGGCCCTTTTCTTCCTTGGACACGACATTGAAGCTCCATTTAAAAAACAAACCTGCCTGTTTCCTTGGTTCCGCCCCCCCATCATTTAAAAAAAAAAAAAATTCGGATCCACCCGTTCTCATAAAGATCAAGGAGTGTATGGTCCATCGTAAGACACAAAGAAAGCTTTGGATTCCGTGTTTCGAGTGCAAAAATTCGATTCATATATTCAAAAAACTTACATCGAGGTTATTTCAATTTAGTTATGCCGAAAACTCGTTAGTCATCGGCATATTTGTATTGTTTAAGTATGTTTTCAAAATGTGAATTGTATGTTATGTTTTTGTTTATTTTGTATCTTTTATATACCCGGATTGATTTTATTTGATACTCCGAATTTATTTATGTTTGTGAAAAAATGCTACTGGATTTTTTGTGTTATATTTGATTTATATACCCGAATTTATGTTATGTTTGTGACCAAAAAATACTTAAACATTTGATAATATTGTATTATTTTGTAATTTGTAATTAAATTTGATAAATAATTGTAATTGTTAAATAATATTATTTATTTTATTTATTTATATTGTTTATGTTATGTCATATTGTAGATCCTTTGTAGCGTAAGTAAAATAGCGTCCTTTTAGGAAGAAAGAATATAGAGCCTTTTAGCGTTAAAATGTTAGAAGCCTTTTAGCTGTAGAGTCCTAGTAGCTAACAAAATTTTAAAAATTGTTGAAATGTTAGACGCAATAATAGTTAGGGATAACTCGGTGCTACCGGGCCGCGAAAAATCAAGCCTGGAACCCATTTACTAACTATTATCTCTCCAATTCAAAAATTTATAATTTTAATTTATTAAGTTAACAAAAATTCCTAAAAAATGTTGAAATTGAGACGATAATAATTAATAAGTCGGTGCTAGCTGTGCCTCAAAATCGAGCCTGGAACCCCATAGCATAATTAATTATCTCCAATATTAAACATAATTAATTTATTTAATTTTATTAAGTTAAACAAAATTCTAAAAATGTTGAAATTGAGACGCATAATAATTAAGGATAAGTCGGTGCTGCCCTAAGGGCCTCAAAAATCAAGCCTGGAACCATACACTAATTATTATTCTCCAATATTAAACATAATTAATTTATTTAAATTTTTAAGCTACAAAATTCTAAAAATGTTGAATTGAGACGCATAATATTAAGGATTATTCGGTGCTACGGGCCTAAAAAATCAAGTCTGAACCCATACTAACTATTATCTCCATTCAAAAATTTATAATTTAATTTATTAAGTTAACAAAAATTCTAAAAAAATGTTGAAATTGAGAGGCAACTAGATTAAGGATAACTCGGTGCTATCGGACCTCAAAAAATCAAGCTGGAACCCATACAAATTATTTACTCGCAATTCAAAATTTATAATTTAATTCTTTAAGGTACAAAATTCTAAAAATGTTGAAATGTAGACGCATAATAGAATTAAGGATTAACTCTGTGCTTACCGGGCCTAAAATCAACGCCTGGACCATTACATAACTATTCTCTCCAATATTAATCCATACTTAAATTATTTAATTTATTACTAACACAAACAATTAATTTTTGTTTAAATTATAAGTAAGCCGACAATGGCCCTTTCCTCCGCCTGCGCATCCCTGTGACTGCGAGGATCAGCTACAGTGGGTTTAGGGCACGGGCGAACATAGGTCCTCCTCTGTTTGGGAGGGACAACTATCGATTGCAGGCCTCTCCGCCCCAGGAGGCCTGATGAATTTGTAGGGAGTTATTTGCGGGGCATCCTTTCCAAATGAGGCGCATAGTAGAGAGCCTCGCAGACTACGGGATTATATACCATTTTTTAGCTTGGACGGATCAGCTGAATTGGTCGCTCATCACGGCTCGTAGAGAGCGGGGCGAACCGGAAACGCATACATTTCACTTGCCCACTAGAGAGGTCACCATCACGCTGCAAAGGATGTCGGGTTTTATACGGACTGCGCGTAAAGGGATCGCGCCTTCGCACTTGCCCCACCACTGGAGAGGGATGCACACGTGCACAGTTGGCGGTATGATGGGGCAGTTGACTGGTTCTGAACCTCAGGGTGACCGGGTGGCAGTCGCGTTGCTTTGTCATTCATGTAGAGATCAGATGGCGGATTTGCACCTCAGAATATTCCACGAGATGGAAGCATCTTTGGGATTTGTAGGTACCACCCGGTTGGCACGTTGCTGCTGCTTTTTCGGGTGTTTCTTGTTTCGGACACTTATCGGGGAGTAAGTGAGTTCTGACGCTTTCTCCCATTGTCCTTGAGCAGCTGGATGAGCTACCCCAGTACAGCTGGGGTGCCTCTGTTCTGGCGTATCTAGTATATAGGAGCATGTGCCGCGGCGACGCATAGGTCCCAGCGTTTGTATTGTGGTTCTTCCTTCACAGTGCATAAATTTGTCCACTACTTTGTTCTTTACTTCAATTCTATATCCCTGATACTCATAATTTACACAACATTTTCTTAGCTTTGGGCCTGGCAGGCGGTCATGCGTTGCAGCCATCTACCCCACTTCCCGCCCCGGTGAGGAATTATCGGCTTTCTCCCTCCTAAGCTATCAGGTGGTTCCTCGGGCGTGGGAATACCGAGGGACCCGGATGCTCATCATAATCTCCTCCCTCTAGGGATGTGTTCAGATATGTTGGTGGCAAGACAGGTAATATGTACTAATTGGTTGTTTTAAATATTGAGTGTGTTTTGCATACTCAATTTTTATGTTACTTAATTTGGTCAGTTCATCTGATGTCCATACAGCATCGATTGCTTGGTCACGTCTCCCCGCTTGTGCTGGTCGACCGGCTGATTTGAGCACCTCCGTCCCGATGATCTTCTGGACAACGTTGAAGTATCAATGTCCACGGAGGGTGTGCTTCGACCAGTTTGGCCTTCCTGCAGCCTTACCGAGGAGCCTGGATGGAGGCTACACACTATCAGCGGGACGACCTGCCCAGCATGGACCGGAGTATACTTGACTGGCTACAGACAGATAGCTTATTGGGAGGCCGACGCTGGGGCATTCGCTTACCACCTACAGTTTTTCCAGGAGGCCAATATACATGCTGTATGCTGAGTGGTCCGGCGTTAGCCGAATGTGATCGGACCGTTCATGTACTTGCGAGCGCTAAACCAAGACCGTACCCGGGAGGCACGAGGCACTGTATGTTTTTGTGGCTTATTTAATATTTATAATGTGGATGCGTTATTTAATTACTTATTTAATGTTTCATAGGCTTATTGGCATCAATTCGCTCTCAAAGTTGGAGAAAGGAGAATGCATGGCAAGCGTGCCGACCCCGAAAGGGGTTGAGTATGGCCGCAGGTGCTCAGATGGCTCGTCTGCACTGTTGGCATGGCGAGAGATGCCGAGAGGCCTTAGACCATGAGCCTCAGTAATGTGGCTCCAGAGGCTTACCAACA
This sequence comes from Nicotiana attenuata, assembly GCF_001879085.1. Lineage (NCBI taxonomy): Eukaryota > Viridiplantae > Streptophyta > Magnoliopsida > Solanales > Solanaceae > Nicotiana > Nicotiana attenuata. The sequence goes on from NW_017672981.1 coordinate 8,840, forward strand.
GGGTAGGCCAAGTCCCACGAAGCCAGGGTAGGGCCAAGGAAGCGGAGTCCACGAGGCAAGGGGTGCCCCACGGGGTCCAGGGGACCGGCGAGGAGGTGGTCCCCCCCAGCAAGGGGGCGGTTGGGTACCTGTCGACCCACCTACTGAGGGACATGACGAGAGGACTTCGGAGTTGGGCTTATTGGAGATGATAAAGCAAGGGTTATATCCTCCTGCAGATGAGCCTTCCAGCAGCATGTGCCTTCGTATGATCCTTCAGCTATCATTTGCAGCATGCAGGTCACCGTCACCCCGTCAGGAGCATTATCGATCATGGGTACATTCGACGGGGATGTAGATCAGTACTTCGCATGCCCATCTACCGCAGCTGAGGATCAGCCGGCTCGGGATGTGGATGGCGGGTGCAGGTTGAGTTATCCATCGTCCCCGGCAGTTCATGCGGATCTACCACAGGCGGCGGTATGTTTGTATTACTTTAATATTTCAATTTGTTTTCTTTTCCTTAACTAGCTGCCATTAATTAATTGTTACTTTCTTATGCAGTCTTCGTCCCAGCCCATCTTTGAGGACACTACATGCGGTGATGAGCACACCATGGATACATATACCCAGGAGGTCGACAAGACCATGGTGAGAAAATATTTTCTTACTTAAAATAATAGTACATGCTGTAGGTTAAGATAATAATACATTTTCATAAAATAATACATTTTCACATGCTAAGATTACTTCTTGTTTTGTAGGTTGTTGACGGCCCGACGGCCTATTCTTCCGATCCTGCCAGTTGTAGTATTGATGCTGCTGCACATCCTCACATAAAGAGGCGGCTTGATGATGATGATCCAGATAGTGTGCCCAGGCGACAGGGGATGCGACTTAGGCCAGCAGCAGCACTGAAGCACACAGGCTGCGGCACTCATTGATTTACTTATGTATTAACTTTGTGTAAATAGTGCTTTATGTAAATAATAGTAACAACTATCTTTTAACAACTATTTTATTTTAATTGCATTTGAACAACAATTTTACTTAAACAGTACAACTCAAACACTAACCTTACAAACCTAACACAAAAACAAACAGTACAACTAATGAAAGCACTTGACAAAGGAAACATGAAGATACACTACAACAATCAACACGTAAATGTCATCGCCTAGTATTCTCTGCTTAATCCTCTCGAGCTTTCTTTCTAATTTCTTTTTCTTTTCTTCCACCTCCTTGATCTTCGCCTTCAACTCTTCAATTTCTTGCTTCGATTGGCGCTCTCTGTCCTACTGCCCATTACACACATCTTGAAGATGATACACCTGGTCTTTGTAGTATTCTTGGTCACATGGTTCATCAATCCATACCTTAAAATTGCATATAGGTACGTCGGGTTGCCTATAAAACTTGTTCATACACGCCCAGTAGCGGCGTCCAGCTTCTTCCCATTCATTGTACATCATGCTTTTGATTCCACAGTCGCACTTTGGGCAACGAAGGGGTCGTTGAGACATTTCTTAAAGAGAAGTTTGGTTTTATGGAAAATCTCGATTATAGGTTGTTGTTAAGCGCAGAAAATAACTCGAACGCGCTCGTTATTTATAGGCAAGATTTCAGATTGATCGTAGTCCTTGTTACATACCAACTTAAAAGGTTCCGGCGGCCAATAATGCTCAGCACCTAATGGAAACAACTTCCCACTATACGTGTCTACGTATGCAGCAACACTGTATTGCCTTCCAATATAGTTTGTTGCCCCATATCCAACTTGTTGAAAGCACTTCAACGCATGTGCGCACGGCATGTGGTAGATGGTCCATTTCCCACATGAACATAACCTTCTATTTTCATTCACCGTCTGTAGATTATTCCCACGGTGTCCGTTAATAGCGGTCTTAACTTCAAAAATACCCCGTTCATGATCATACTGAAGAAATGAATGCCACTGTGCTCGCTTCCTGTACCTTTCAAATCTTCTCATGGGTATTGGCATAAATTCAACACCCCTGTCCATCAATGCCGATGCAGCTGCGTGCCTTTCAACAGACCTCTCTGCACTCTGTTTGAATGTCATGCGGACCATGGCAGTGACAGGCAGTCCACGGGCAGACTTCAACAAGCCGTTGAATGACTCCGACACGTTTGTAGTGAGGGCTCCCCATCGTCTGCCGCCATCAGCATGCAACGTCCACATGTGAAGCTCATGTTGCATCAACCAAGTATAGGCTCGTGGTTCTATCTGCCGGATCNTTTCACTTGCCCACTGGAGAGGCCATCATCACGCTGCAGGATGTCCAGGTTTTATACGGACTGCGTGTAGAGGGACGCGCCTTCGCACTGCCCCACCACTGGAGAGGGATGACACGTGCACAGTTGGCGGATATGATGGGGCAGTTGACTGGTTCTAGACCTCAGGGTGACCGGGGTGGCAGTCGCGTTGCTTTGTCATTCATTAGAGATCAGATGGCGGATTTGCACCCAGATATTACCCACGAGATGGAGCATCTTTGGATTTAGAGGTACACCGGTTGGCGTTGCTCCTGCTTTTCGGGTGTTTCTTGTTTCCGGACACTTCGGGGAGTAAAGTGAGTATGCGCTTTCTCCATTGTCTTGAGCAGCTGGATGAGCTACCCCAGTACAGTTGGGGTGCTACTGTTCTGGCATATCTGTATAGGAGCATGTGCCGGGCGAGCATAGGTCCAGCGGTTGATATATGTGGTTTTCTGCCCCTCCTACAGGTGCAATAAATTTCCGAATACTTTCTTCTTTACTCAAAATTCTATATCGTGAAATGACTCATAAATTTACATTAACATTTTATCTTAGCTTTGGCCCTGGCAGCGGATCATGCCGTTGCAGCCACCTCTACCACCACTTCCGCCCGGTGAGGATTATCCGCTTCTCCCTCTAGCTATTAGGTGGATTCTCCAGCGTGGGAACTACCGAGAGACGGATGCTCATCATAATCTCCCCCTTCTCAGGGATGTTTTAGATATGTTGGTGGACGGACAGGTAAATATGTACCTACACTTGGTTGTTTCAAAATGAGTTGTATTTTGCGTACTCATTTTTATGTTATTATTTGGTAGTTCATCTGGACGCCATACAACATCGAGTTGCTTGGTCAGCTACCCGCTTGTTGCTCAGTCGACCGGCTAATTTGGAGCACCTCCGTCCCGATGATCTTCTGGGATCACGTTGAGTATCATGCCACGGAGCGTGTGCTTCGACAGTTTGGCCTTCCTCAGCCTATACCGAGGGAGCCTGGATGGGAGGCTACACACTATCAGCGGGACGACCGTGCCAGCATGGACCGGCAGTATATTGGATGGCTACAACAGCAGATAACTTATTGGGAGGACCGAGCTGGGCGCATTCCGCTACCACCTACAGTTTTCCAGGAGGCCTCTATTCATCTGTATGTTGAGTGGTACCGCCGTCAGACCCGAATGATGATCGGGAACCCCGTTCATGTACTTGGCGAGCGCTACAGACCGTACGCCGGGAGGCACGAGGCACTGGTATATTTTTGTGGCTTATTAATATCTTATTATTGTGATATAGCGTTATTAATTACTATTTTAAATGTTTCATAGGCTATTGGGCATCATCGCATCTACCAGTTGGGACAGGAGATGCAGCAGCGTGCCGACCCTGAAGTGGTTGAGTATGGCCGGAAGGTGGCACAGATGGCTCGTCTGACACTGTTACAGGCGAGAGATGCCGAGAGGTTAGACCATGAGCCTTAGTATGTGGCTTCAGAGGCCTACCAGCGGGGTAGGCCAGTCCCACGAGCTAGGGGTAGGGCACCAGGAAGGGGTACCCCACGAGGCAAGGGTGCCCCACGGGGTCGCAGGGGACGGCGAGGAGGTGGTCAGCAAGGGGGCGTTGAGGTACCTGTCGACCCACCTGTTGAGGGACATGACGAGGACTTCGGAGTTGGGGGCTTTGGATATGATCAACAGGGTTATATGCCTCATGCAGATGAGCCTTCCAGCAGCATGCCTTCGTATAGCCTTCAGCTATCTTTGCCAGCATCGACGTTAGGCATGCTTGGCAAATTATCAAGGTAAGGAATATTTCGCTCATGAAATGGCACGTGGGACTCGTACACTCTTGGTCTAGCGGGAGGTGGAGGAACATGCTCCCTGGTCTGCTCAGGTTCAACATTCAGTTCCTCCTCCTCATCATCACCCTCATCATGGAAGGGTGTGTCATCCCCAGACTCATCCGCATTGTTGTCATAATCACTATCATCCTCCTGACTCTGCGCATCTGCCAAATCACGAGTAAAAATTTTGTCTATGGGCAACTGTGTGAGGTCAGGAGCTTCAAGAAGCTCGTTTTCACTGCACAAAAAGAACAAAAACATAAGTTACCCAATACTCAGGAAAAATACTTTAGATATAGCTATATCACTTTACTTACAAATCGTATTGTCTTGACGTTTCATGATGGATATTTTTATGTTGGTGATGACTCCCAGATGGACCACCGTGGTCCAATACTCCAGACCTACGCATATTCCAACTAGGGGCGGGGTCATAACTTGTAAAATTCAAATTCGGACGGTACCCCCTACAAAAAATATGAGTGTTAATACAAATCCAATTAAAACATGGAAAAAAACATCGCTAAAGCGTAGTAAAATTGAAGTTTACCAGTCGTCTTATTGATTATATAAAGTGGAAAAATTATTTTGTGGCTGCTCATTCGCCGGTGGTGACAAGTTTAAATCAAGGCAAGCTCTTTCATCAGCAATCTGTCCGGCAAAAACTGCTCCAGAATAACCACCCGATGACTGGGGGTTATCCCTGTTATGCACGCCCTCATTACTGGGAAGGTCCTCCACCTTGACGTACATTTCCAATAATTTTATTACAATAAATTCCATGTATTCATCCGGAATCCGCAAAAAATCTCTAAGAGTTTCATCATCCTCGATGTTAAACTCAGAATAATAAGCAAATCCCTGCGGAGTCACTGAATAAGGAAATCTACCGGTTACTTTAACCGAACGCCTCCGCTCACTCATTTTTTTACGTAACAACGATACCAATATATCATACTCCATATTAAGCGGCAATTTAACATGACACTGTGGAGGTGAACTATACCTCACAGAGTTATTCTCCACCACAACCTCACCCCCCCCCCCCCCCCCCAATACAGTGAAACCCTTATTTTTGGCACTTCAGACATTGTAAAAAAATGATTGATAAGGAGAAGAGAGAATAATGAACGTATGTTTGAAGTTTAAGTATTGAATGAATTTTTATACAATTGAAACGCCTATAAATAAGGCAAGTCCGAGCTTGGGGTGTAGAATTTTTCAAAGTAATTCGCAGTATTATACTGCGTTTTATGTATTTGAATTATTGTTATGTCAGTTAATTATTATTGGTGGGGCCAAAAATCAGTAAAATCGGTCTAATTCGTAGTATCATACTGCGAATTAACCTAATTCGCAGTATAATACTGCGAAACGCTATTTCAAAAATGAGCTGGGCCCATCTCAAGCAATTCGCAGTATAATATTGCGAATTGCATAAAAAAATTATTTTTTTAATAATTCGCAGTATAATACTGCGAATTACCTATTAATGTAACTTTTTTTTTAAACATTAGAAAAGTGCTTTTTGTACAAAAAAGCATCATTTAAGTTTCGGACTCTTTTTAGGACAAGGATTTGTATCTTTTATTTTTATTTTTAAATAATTTGATTGGCTATCGAATTTTTAGCTTATTGATGGAGTTTAGTTCCCACATTCTTACTCGCTCCCTTTATATATAATGCAAAAGTTAAACGGAAAAGGATCAAAATAATAATAACCACAAGAAACTTACATAATACACATTCTAATTATCGACAGAGAACAAAAGAAAACTACAAATAACAAATAATTTATTTTAATAAAAAGTAAATGAAAAAACCCCACAGGACACAAAATATGTTTTAGCAGAAAAGATTTGGCATCTGAAAAATTGTTTTGACAATTAAAAAATTAGAAAAGTAAATTATTAGCTACATCAAATAACCAAGTAAATAGTTTTTTTGAACTTAGGATTTTTAAGGTGAAACTAACAACTTCTTGTCTTATATTCCCTTGAGAAATTTTATTTTGTTCCTCACATAACTGATACTAGTTGTGTGAGACCTCTTTTTTGTCTCACAACTGTGTGGTCCCAGAATTTTGTGGACCCAGATGTGTAAGATATGGGTCGACAAATATGTGAGATAAAAAGAGGTCTCACACACTAGTGTAAGTTGTGTGAGGCACAAAATAAAACCACTCTATTCCTTCGGTTTCAATTTTGACGCGTTAGATTGACTTGGCACAAAATTTTTTTAAAAAAAAGAGGAGTCTTTTGAAACATTTGGTCTTAAAAGTTTAAGGCGTAAAAACTTTGTGGTACCATGATACTTATGTGGCTATAAAAGCTTCTCATTAAGGATAAATCGGATAAAATAAAATTAAAGTTAAATTATTTTTAAATATAAAAAAATATCTTCTTCTTTTTTTTAACGGACTAATAAGAAAAATATATCATCTAAATTGTTACGGAAGGAGTACAACGGTAAGGATAGAGAAAGCCAATGTAAATTATTTAAGAAAGATAAGAAAGGAGGATTACATAATATTGACAAATTAGACAATTTACTCCAAAATCTTAAAAGCTTGATTTGATTAGGATTAATATAGCAGAATATAGAATTGATTAGCCATTTTCAGAATAAAACAGAGGCAAAGAGACAAATCACCGCAGTGACTGTGACTATAATCTGTACAAAAAATGGAAAAAGTGTTGACGTCTGGTAGGTGGCCTGAAAACGCTCCATCACTTTGTCTGAGTAGGTACAAAAATCCCAAGCTAACATGTACATTATGCTATAGAATCCAAGGCAATCCATTACCCAAAACAACGTTGCATAGTTCTATTAAACAAACAAGAAATTAAGGGGTAGTGTGGTAGGATAAATTAGGAAAAATAACATATGTATTAGTTTTAGTATTACTAATTCCTTGTTTGATAATTTTTTTAACATATGCATAATTAATATTTGTATTAGTTATACACCTTATTCACTATAATTCTTATATGTAAAAAAAAACTACGACATTAGCAATATTATGATTATAATACATGGATAAGCATGTATAAAGATAGAACAGCCCCTTCAAAACCTTCAATACATCAAATCAAACAGTCGATAAGAAATAATTCCAATATTACTAATACCAACATTATTAATCTCAGTATTACTAATACACCATGTTCAGTACTATTCTTATACACTCTACCAAACGACTCTCTTAAAATTAAAAATAAAAAACCGGTATGGATTACGATGGAGCAGTAAGTACTTCTTTATCTTTAATTAAAAATCCCGAATTCGAATCTTGGATATGCAATCATTTATGTTTGGGAGTGGTTTACCTCCTACGGAACTTCTAGGTGCTAATTTGAGTTTAGTCAAGACTTTAATGCGGATAACGAATATCGAGCGAAAAACTAAAAAATAAAATTTTAAAAAAAAAAAAAAAACTATTCTACTGGTACCACATTTGTATGGAGGGACCTGCAGCAAAATTTCATTGCAAAAGCAAGAATGAAATATTTATTTGTTTTTTCCTTTCATTTTGGTAGTAGAAAGATAGACTATATGATTGGATTAGCATTATTATTAAACATTGTAGTTCAATTCTAGATTCTGCTTTACTATTTTAATCACATCAAATTGTGCACATCAGCTTAATGTAACAAATAAGAGTCAATTAGGGGTCGTCTAGTAGCCTATTAGAGATGAGTAATCCATGTATTAAAACTAGAATAATTTTATACCTTGTTTGGCTACAAAAATAGGAAAAAAATAATCTCCAAATAGAATCTAACATAAGTTATATAATATATGGTTGGTTTTTTTTTTTTTATAGAATTGCTAATATAATATTTATGTCACGAACCGGGATTCTCACATTCGGGACGGTGATGGCGCCTAACATTTCACTTGCTAGGCAAGCCAATGTTAGAGGATCTTTTAGCTAATTTTAATCAATTTCAATAAGTAAAATCAATTAAGCTGAAATGAAACTAAAATTGAGTGCGGAATAACATAATTAACCAATAATATCTAGTATAACCCGGATCTGGAGTCACAATTCACGACCTTCTAGAGTTTCAACATACAAAGTTTGAAATAAGTTCAACTGTCTCGAATGACAAGAACAGTAAATAAGGGAAAAGTGGAAAGGGACTTCAAGGTCTGCGGACGCTAGCAGATCTACCTCGAGTCTCCAAAAGCAGTTCCGAGCTGAAACGCCTCACGGACAGCTAGGACTCGTACCAAAATCTGCACAAGAAGTGCAGGGTGTAGTATGAGTACAACCGACCCAATGTACTCCGTTAGTGTCGAGCCTAACCTCGACGAGGTAATGACGAGGCTAAGACAGAACACCCACGTAAATAAACCTGTGGAAATAGCAATATACGTACATCATAATAACAATTAAAGGCTAAGCATGTACTATTGAGAGGGAAATGCGAAAGAGGTACAAGATACGATAATTACAGCAGAAAATGATAATCAGAACAGTCAATATGTCTTTAACCGGTAAAACGAATAAACACAATGAATAAAACTACATGACATCACCCTTCATTCTTTTACTCTCAACCTCACTATGAAACAACAATAACGGCACGGCATCACCCTTCGTGCTTTTTCTCTCACTTTCATCATAAATCAATAGATACAGCACGGCATCATCCTTCGTGCATTAACTCTCACATTATGGCACGGCATCACCCTTCGTCCATTAGCACTCAAATATGGCACGACATCACCCTTCGTGCATTAACACTCAAATACGACACAACATCATTCTTCGTGCATTAACACTCAAATACGACACGGCATCACCTTTCATGCATTAACACTCTCACTTACCATATAACAGTGAACATATAATAATAGGGAGATAGAATGAAAGAGAACAAGCATTACATCAAAATGGTTCCACAATACCAACCTCAGCTTCAGAAACAATACTCAATTATCACAGATAGTCCATAAACGCGGAAAGAATGATCAATTTAGTAATTAACTAGTTTAAGCATGGATATCACGATCAATAAAGCAATAGATTACAAGAAACAAGTCTCACTCGCATGCTTTGACCCAATGATAACGCATAAGTACTCGTCATCTCACATATACGTTTGTACCCAATAATTAGACATGTAGCAGATAGAGAAACAAGTCCTAATACCTCAACCAAACCAACAAAATCTAGCAAATTATCAACCAAACGATTCAAAATAAGCCTTAGGAACTATCCACGATTGCAAAGATTCAATTTAGGTCATTATTGAAAAAGTCAACAAAAGTCAACTCCCGAGCATGCTTGGTCCAAACCTTAAATTCGGACCAAAACCCGATTAACCATTCACCCCGAGCCCGTTTATGTAATTTGTTTTGAAATCCGACCTCAATTTGAGGTCTAAATTCCAATTTTACAAAAATTCCTAATTCTATCCAAATCCCCAATTTCCACCATGAAAATACTAGATTTTAGGTTGAAATCGTATGAAATGTAATGAAAGATTGAAAGAAAATAGGTTAGAATCACTTACCAATGAATTGGGGAAGAAGGGCTCTTGGGAAAAGCGCCTCTAGGGTTCTCTAGGTTTGAAAATATGAAGAATGAGAGAAAATCTCGTCTAACTCGAATTTGACCAGTTGATGATATCGTAATTACGACCTGGGGTTCGCAATTGCGAACCCCGCAAATGCGAGAAACATTTCGCAAATGCGAAGTCCCAGCATTTCTGCTATCATCGCAATTGCGATGATTTGTTCGCAATTGCAAATATTGGCCATCCCGCAAATGCGACCATTTGATTGCAATTGCAATCACTAACCCCCAACCCCACTTTGCAATTGCAAACAAATAGGTCACAAATGCAAACCTGACATGTATGCTGCCATATCGCAAATGCGAGGCCAGACCTCGCAATTGCAAGGTCTGAGACCTGCACCAGAAACTGAAGAACACCAACTGAGTTTTCGAAGTCCAAACCATTCCATAGCCTATCTGAAACTCACCTGAGCCCTTGGGGCTCCAAACCAAACATGCACACAAGTCCAAAAATATCAAACGGACTTGATCACGCGATCAAATCGCCAAAATAACACCTAGAACTATAAATCGGACACCAAATCAAATGAAATTTTCAAGAAATCTTTAGCATTGCTATTCTAACAACCGGACGTCCGAATCACGTCAAACCAACTCCGTTTCTCACCAATTTCGACAAACAAGTCATAAATATAGTAATGCACCTTCACCGAATTCCGGAACCAAAATACGAATCTAGTATCAACAAAGTCAAATATTGGTCAAACTTTTAGATTCATTAAGCCTTTAAACTTTCAAATTTCAACAAAAAGTTATAACTCGAGCTAGGGACCTCCGAATTTGATTCCGGGCATACACCCAAGTCCCAAATCACAATATGGACCCTCCGGGACCGTCCACACACGGATCCGAGTCCGTTTGCTCAAAATATTGACCGAAGTCAACTCAAATTGATTTTTAAGGTGAAATTTCATAGTTTATCAGTTTTTAACATAAAAGCTTTCCGAAAAAACACCCGGACCGTGCACACAAATTGAGGAAGGCTAAAATGAGGTATTTGAGGTTTCGAAACACAGAATTAGGGTTTAAAACTCTAGATGACCTATCGGGTCGTCACAATTTAGTTCATGTATTTTTGTTTTCGCATAACCAATACATGTAGTATAAAATATAAGGGAATATATGTATTATTTTATGCAGGGATAAAATAACTTATACAACAACAACAACCCAGTAGAATCTCACTAGTGGGGTCTCGGGAAGGTAGAATGTACGCAGACCTTACCCCTGCCCCGAAGGGATAGAGAGGCTGTATTATACATGTATTAGTAATACTTGTATTAAAAAATACAAATGACAAGAATACCCTCTATTCAAACTGTTACGACCCCAACTTTCTTCTATAGGATGCCGTGATGGCACCTAGTCTCTAAGACTAGGTAAGCCTAACACATACTGAGTTATTAACAGATTTACACAAATCAACCATTAAACATGAACCGGTAATTACTATACATAGCCAACAATCATTAATAGATGTAAAATATCCCAAAACCGGTAGTACGAAGTCATAAGCTCTACTGAGTTCACCGGAGAAATCTCTAAGTACAAAATTGTACCCGAATAATAATAAATAGTGGTAAAGAAAGACAGCAGAAGGTGACTCCGAGGCCTGCGAATGAGATGGTAGGTATACTATGAAGTCTCCACAGCAACTCACAATCAGCTATCTAACGATCGGTACGCTCCGAAGTACCTAGATCTGCAAAAAGATGTGCAACAAGCATATCATGAGTACCCTGACGTAACCGGTAAGTATCAAGCCTAAATTCGGTAGAGTAGTGACGAGTTCAGGTCAAGACACCTAGTAGACATAGAAACCTGTGAAAGATACTAGTATAATCTAACAATGGAAACATAAAGGCAGTTAAAGGACAATAAAACATTTTGTCAATGTCGGTAATAAGGCAACAAATGACAACAAGAGGGTACATGAGTTACAGAAAACAAGTAACCAAGTACAATCAGGTTAAGGAAATAAGGAGAAACAAGAACAACACCCGTTCAACTCATCAAGCTTTTACAACATGAAATGCACAACAAGAATCATACCGAGGTACCGCCATTTCACAAATCCCAACTCAATAATCAAAATCACAAAGTATCTTGTGTCCACTTTATAAATCACAACTGCACGGACAATCTACGTGTTGTAGGAAAAACTCACGTGCTAATACCATTGATAGTAATCTCATAACCGCACAGAAAACTCACGTGCTAACATTAACAATCTCTCGTATTCGCACGGACAACTCACGTGCCAACAATAACAATATCTAATATCCGCACGGACAATTCATGTGCCAACAGTCCAGTCCTCACACAGAAAGCAGATATACAAGAATACACGTACATGGTCAATGAACATCAAGAATTATATTCCTAGACTGGTATAGGTGACGAATTACGGTGTATGCTTTTGCGAGTGTACTATCACATCTTGAGTCAACAAGTAAGATCAGAGACACTGAATAGAACATCAGAAACAACACAACAAAACCTGTAATATGCATGACACACACAAAAAGGTCACACCACCAGACAAATATCATCAATGCACCCAGGCCATCACAACCACCTTGTCTCGCCGCGTGTGCAACAATAAAGTAAATGCCTACCTTGTCTCACCACACGCGCATAATAATTATTCCACCTTCCCACATGCGCAAACCCAATATATATAGCCCGCCTTGTCACGTCGCATGTGCAAATATGAATAATAATAATAATAGCACGGACAACTTAAAACATCCCGACAATTCTCTCAACAATTCCACATGTAAAGGAAACACATAACAACAAAATATAACAACTCGTACCACATGTGCTCATATGCCACCATATTTCCATAATAGCAATTCCAATACCACAACCACGCATAGCCCACAGCTCAACAACACTGAGTACAACAACAACAACAATAACACTAGAGTATGACAAGTAAATCAATACAAGAATTACAACAACACAATAAACTGGAAGAATAAGCTCAACAATGAAAGACATAACCGGTAATAATGACTTTAAATAAGAATAACTCAACAATGGGAGAGGTAACATGTAACAACAACTTCAAATAAGAACAAGTCAACAATCGAATAGATAACATGTAACGATGACTTCAAATAGGATTAACTCAACTATGAAAGAGGTAACAACTTTAATTAAAGCATATCAGAGTATAGTTGGCAATAAAAGATAGAACATGAACTAAGGACTTCAAATAAAGAATGTAAGGGTAAATTTAACAATGGAGGATATAACATGATAGGACAGATTCAATTAAATGTACATGAGAAGCCTAAGGGTCTAAACCGGTCAAGTTTACACATATAAAGTCATGTACACACTCGTCGCCTCATATACACGTCTTTCACGTTATTCATATAGTACAATCAAACAAATCCCTACGGGGTAATTTTCTCCATACAAAGTCAGGCAAGATACTTACTTCAACTAGGCCAAATCAACACTCAAAGATAGCTTTTTCTTTACAATTCACCCTCGCTCGGCTCAAATCTAACCAAAAACGACTTAATAACATCAAATAATGCAAGAGAAACTAATTCCAATAAATAAAGCTATGATCTTGTCACGACCCGGATTTCCCGCCGTCGGGATCGTGATGGCGCCTAACTTTTCAAAATGCCAGGCAAGCCAACAGATAGAGATTTAATACGCTAACCGCTATCCAAAACAGTAAATAACAGTAATTAAACCAAAACAAAGTAAAGAAGTGCAGAAATTTATAATAATCCAAAAACTAATACACGACAACCCAAAATCTGGTGTCACAATCCACGAACTTCTAAGAGTTATGACAAATACTGGTTCAAAGAAAATACATCTGTTCTCGAATTAAAAGAAAACAGGAAGACTAGGATAAATGGAATAGGACTCCAGGGTCTGCGAATACCGGCAGATCTACCTTGGGTCTCCTATTGGACTGAAGGGAGAAACCCAACTCTGATCAACGCGGTCCAGTACCAGAATCTGCACAGAAAGTGCAGAGTGCAGTATCAGTACAACCGACCCCATGTACTGGTAAGTGTTGAGCCTAACCTCGGCGAAGTAGTGACGAGGCTAGGACACGACAATAACATGAACCTGTGCAGTTAAATCATATACGAGAAAATAACAACAAATGGAAATTAAGCAGATAATAACGGGAAGGGGGAAGACATGCTGAGGGGAATATCAAATCCTAAAATAGTACAGTAAAGAGTTACAATAAAATAACATGCTTTACTCCAACGAAAGTAATAACATAGCAAACAAGTGCACGGCATCACCCTTCGTGCTTTTACTCTCGTCCTTACCATAAGAATCAATAGAAACGGCACGACATCACCCTTCATGCATTAACTCTCTCATAACATGGCACGACATCACCCTTCGTGCATTATCACTCACAAAATACTGCATGACATCACCCTTCGTGAATTACCACTCACTCACAACGCATTGCACGGCATTGCCCTTTGTGCTTTAACACTCTCCCTCACCAAAACAATAAACAATAACAACAGGGAGATAGAAATATCAAGAATCAGTCTTACTTCAACATTTAACTCCACAATACCAGTCTCAACTCTGAATTAATACGCAATCAGTACCAAACTTCGTAAAACATGATAACAATTGTTCAACACATGGAATAACAAGTCTAAACATGAAATATATGATCAAAGAGTACAACAGTTACAAGAATAAGACTAACCCGCATGCTATGACTCGACAACAACGCATAGGTACTCGTCACCTTACCTATACGTTGTACTCAATATCAAACACGTAGCAATTAAACTCAACAATACCTAATCCCTCAAGCTAAGGTTAGCCACAACACTTACCTCGATTCCACGGCCAAACTCAAGCCTCAATCACCGTTTTTCCTCTAGTTCCACCTCCGAACCACTCGTATCTAGTCATAGTTAACTTAATAACATCAGTTATTGCTAAAGAAATTAATTCCAATACACAATTATAGGTTTCCTAATATTTTCCCCAAAAAGTCAAAAATCGACCCCAGACCCGCTAGGTCAAAATTCGTTGTTCGGACCAAAACCCATTCACCCATTCATGCCCGAGCCCAAATATGTAATTAGTTTTGGAATCTGACCCCAAATCGAGGTCTAAATCCCCAAATTTGCAAAATCCCCAATTCTTACTAAAATCCATAATTCTACCATGAAAGAACAAGATTTAGGGCTAGAAATCTAATGGGTGTTGATGGAAATTGAAAGAGATGAGTTAAAGAACACGAACCTATGATTTGGTGTTGAAATCCTTCTTCAAAAATCGCCCTAGGTTGAGTTCTAATGGAAGAGATATGAATTTTTTGAAGAATCCCGTCTTAGGTTCTGTTTTAAAATCACTGGACAGGCCTTATTCGCGTTCGCGAGAGGTCTGTCGCGTTTGCGAAGCTTTGGCCCTATTGGCCTTCGCGTTCGCGAAGGCATATCCCCCCAGCCTCCGCGTTCGCGATCCAAGTGTCGCGTTCGCAATGAGTTAACTTCTCCTCCCCTTCCCATGCTTCGCGTTCGCGGTAGACAGGTCGCGTTCGCGAAGGGTAAAGCCCCCGCTGCTACGAGTTCGCGACCTGTCCTTCACGTTCGCGAAGAAGAAATTTCCCCCTTCCCTCTTTACCTTTCGCGTTCGCGAGACTACCTATGCGAACGCGAAGAAGGGCATATCAGAACCACTGCTGCAACAAAAATACCACATTTCCTAAGTCTACATCCCGTAGCCCATCCGAAACTCACCTGAGCCCTCGGGTCTCCAAACCAAACATGAATACAAGTCTTAAAACATCATACGAACTTGCTTGCATGATCAAATCGCTAAAATAACACCTAGAAATATGCATTTAGCATCAAACTGCACGAAATTTTCAAGAAAGTTTCAAAACTTCTGTTTTCTCAACCAAAGGTCCGAATCACGTCAAATTAGTCCCGTTCCTCACCAAATTTCTCAGATAAGGTATAAATATCATAACGGACTTGTACCTGATTTTGGAACTAAAATACGGACCCGAAACCGACGAGATCAACTATTAACCATTTTCTCAAAACCATTATAATTTCAATTTAACAATTTTCATCAAAAATTCATTTCTCGGGCTAGGGACCTCGGAATTCGATTCCGGGCATACGCCCAGGTCCCATATTTTACTACGGACCCTCCGGGACCGTCAAAATACAGGTCCGAGTACGTTTACTCAAAATATTGACCGAAGTCACCTAAAATCAACTTTTAAAGGCAAAATTATTTTTCTCAAATTTCCACATAAAGGCTTTCCGAAAATGCGTCCGGACTTGCACGCAAATTGAGGAGAAATAAAATAAGATTTTGAATGCCTCGGAACCCTGAATTGGGTTCTAAAATACAAGATGACCTTTCGGGTCATCACAGATCTTTATATAATTCCTCAAAAGTCAACCTCGGGTCCGTCCGGTCAAAACCCGGGTCCAAGGGTAGATCTTGACAACCCATAACCCCACGAGTCTATATATGTGTGTTTTTTTTCAAAATCTGAGTCCATTTCAACTCTCAAATCCCAAATTTTTATTTTTCAAAACATAGATAAAATTTTCCAAAATTACACTTTGATTATCACAAATCTGATTTAAATCTCACATATAATCATGAAATATAGTTGAAAATTGATTAAAACTACTTACCCAATGATTGTAGGTGAAATCCCTTCTCCAAATCGCCTCCTACCGAGTCTAGGATTCAGAGATATGAAAATGAGACTAAAATCCCGACTTCCAGCCCTTATGTTCAGGCGCAGATTTCGCAAATGCAACACAATGCGACATGCAGACAAATAATCGCAAATGCGGCTCCTGAAAAAACCTAGTGAATGTCACAAATGCGACCCTGACTTCGCAAAAGTGACAAGGACATCGCAAATGCGACAAGCTAGCCTAGGCCCCCTTTCGCAAAAGCGAACTAAGTGTTGACAAATGCGAACCTAACAGTTCCCAGCACATCTTGCAAATGCGATTTCCCACCTTGCAAATGCGATTTCCCACCTTGCAAATGCGAATTGTATCTCGCAAATACGAGATCTTAAGCACCAGCAAATCTGAACCTTCAACAAAACTCTCCGGAACACGTCCGAAACTCACCCGAGCCCTCGAGGCTCCACACCAAACATCAACACAAGTCTAAAAATATCACATGAACTCGCTCACGCGATCAAAATATCGAAATAACATCCGGAACTACGATCAGACATCAAAACACATGAAATTAATAATGAAACTCAAAATTTCTAAAAACACAACCACGCGTCCGATCTATCAAATCAACTCGAAATGACGCCAAACTTTGCGAACAAATTCCAAATAGCATAACGGACCTATTCCAAGTCCCAAAATTATATTCGAACCCGATAGCCATAAAGTCAAACCATGGTCAAACTTAGGAATTTTCTAAACCTCAAATTACCAACTTCCGGCAAAACATGTCAAATCCACCTAGGGACCTCCCAATTCAATTTCGGGCATACAACCAAGTCCAAAATCACTATACGAACCTATCGGAGCCATCAAAATATCGTTCTGGGGTCGTTTTCACAAAAGTCAAATCTCGGTCAATATTTCCAACTTAAGCTTCTAAAATGAGAACCACTCATCCAAATCAATCCCGAAACTTCCCAAATCGAATTCGACCATACACACAAGTCATAATACACATTATGAAGCCAATCAAGACCTCGAACCACTGAACGGAACGCTAAAGATCAAAACGACCGGTCGGGTCGTTATACAAACTTGTATTTTTTTGTTTAACAAAATATATTTAAAATATAAGAACAATTTTAAAAGAATAAATTAGACTAATAATAAATAGTACTCATATTATATTTCTATATTACTAAACTTTACATAATTACCGCATAACTAATCTTCGTATAAATAATTCATGCATAATTAATTTCCGCATAACCAATTATTGCATAACTAATAATTATATAACTAAATCCTACATAACTAATTCATGCATAATTAATCCCTATATAACTAATACCTGTATAATTTTAACCGACAACCAAACGACCCCTTAGGTGCACAATCACATCCCAAAATCAACCACGCTCGTGACCACATGCAATAGTAATGTCTTAGTCATTCCCTTCCAAAACTCACTGTTTACTCTGTATGAAGTACCTAAATTTATGTAAATGTGATGTGTCTGCTTTTTTCTTGTGACCAAACCATTAAGACATAAAAATCATTTTCCTTCATTTTCCATGTAAACATTTTCAGTTCTCTTCTCCGTCTTCAAACTAATTAATAAACCCATGGCAGCAAAGCCAATTAGTTCCCCACCAAAACTTCCTCTTTTTGCCATGAAATCACCTCAACATTCAGGAATACTAACACCACCACTTCACACTTTAGCTTCTGTTCCTTTTAAATGGGAAGAAGAGCCAGGCAAACCTAAACCTTGCACTGACATTATAACTTTACCAAATTCCATTTTCAATGAGCCCAAATGCTTAGAACCTCCTCCTAGATTTTACTTAGAAAATACCAAAACACCCTCCCCTACTACTGTACTTGAAGGACCGTATAATATACTAAAGCCCAAAGGCAGAGGGCAACTTGGTACTTTGGTTCTTTACAAGAATAATAAAGTGCGTAGAAGAAGAGGAAATTGGTGGCAGCGGTATTTAAAACGTAAGGAAACAAGTGTGGATTCAACAGATTGTGGGAGTGGCAGTGATGAAGGTGGACATAATTCAAGTACTGTGAAAATGGCTAGACTTAGAAGAAATGGAAGCTTTTCTGGCCTCACTCAGTCCAGGCCTCACATCTGGGTAAGTATTTACAACTCCATCCTTTTTTATTACTGACAAGTGACAAGAATTAAGGCCCCGTTTGACCATGAGTTTTGCCAAAATAAATTTGTGATTTATTTTCAAAATTCATGTTTGGCCATAAATTTTTTTGTCCATATTTTGGTCAAATCCCAAATCCCAAATTTCAAATCCCAAAATCAGCCTTTGGGACAAAATCCCAAAACTTGGGAATTACGTATATGTTTTTCCAAAATAAAGTTGGAAAATATATTTTGAAAACGTATGTCCAAACACATTTTCATATTCAAACCAAACTTCACCCAAATCAAAATTTTCAAAACAAATTTGGGATCTATGGCCAAATGCTAGCTAAGTATTGAAGAGTACGTTTTAAGAGCTAGAAGCTAGTAATTTTTTCTATGAATACTCGTGCTATATTTCAATTTAGATGAAGTTGTTTGATTCGGTGTGGAGTGTAAGAAAAAAAAATATGTTTGAAACTAGGGTCGATGGGAGTGAAGGTGTAGTTTTGGTAAATATTTTTCAAATGAATTCATAAGAGAGTAATTTTTCAAAAATATTGAAGTCAAACAAACGCAGAAAAATTAAAAAATATTCTTTCATACCAAACACATCCTTTATGCTTCTCTCTTCCCTTTTTTAAGTGATGCACCTATATTCTAAAAATACTAAATTCGCTGCTTACCGATGACTAATTTAAGAGAGGAGAAATTCAGAAAATATTTCTTTTTATATGTAGATTTCAGTTCTATTAGTGGATTGCTCTCTCACTTTATTCACTAAGAAATTAATGAGTTTAACAAATAGGCTCATAATTAAAGTGAAGTATGAAACTAGTTGTATGTTATGACTAGATTAAAAGTATGATGTGTACTTAAAGGTGGTAAGACAAAAAGGCTTAATAATTCCTCCGGTCCACAATAAGTGACCAATTTATTTTTTTATTTTGATCCAAAATAAGTGTCCATTTATATAATGAAGAAAATATTCAATTTGTTTTTCCAAAATTACCCTTATGTACGTATCCCTAAAAAGTCGTTTACTTCTCCATATTTGAGCAGAGAAGTAAGTGCTACTATAACTATACTGCAACATTTAATTAAAGGTACATTAGTCACACTAACTATTTTTGTTTAGAATTTAATATTTCTTTAATGGGTCTGTCCAAAGCAAATTGATGTACGAGAGTGAGTAAGTTTGTTGAAGTTGAAAATGAAAGTGGGGTTATTGCACGGGTAACTACTTTCACTTTTGGCAATTAAGTATGAACATTTCTCCCTCCTATTTATGTTATTTTTGGTGTTTCTGCACAGAATATAATAATCTTAATGTTGTTAGTCTCGGATTTTTGCATTTCTTACTCCAAATTAACATTTTTACTACAATAAATCATTTGTGTGCTATCATTGGCTTTGATCGTTATGCCCCCTCTATTTTTTCATTATTTAGAGAACTTCAATCCTCTATATACCTTGTCAAAGTTCAGTTAATTGCTGAATCTGTAATTGTTCTTCTTCTTTTTTTCCGTTTTGGTTCTTTATAAAATTCGTTAATGTCCAAAATTTGTAGGCTTCCATATACGAGGGTTTCAAGCAGGTCATACCGTGGAAGAACAAAAAATCAAAGAAAGAAATGCCAATTGTATAACATGAGCTGCTCTATTAATCAATTCAAGAGTGGCTGACTGCTTTATCTAGTGGTATTTTAAAATTCCTCGTTATATATAGTGTATAAAAGTAATGGAATTACGTTTTCCCTCTGAGATGTAATATACAATCTTTAACTTTAATTGCTACTTTAACCGGAGGCGGATCCAGGATTTGAAGGTCGCGGGTTCATCTTTGGACTCAATCAAAATTTGTTTTGTATCGCCTCTGCCTTTAACGTACTGTAAATATGGGGTGCGCCGTATGACTTTCTACTCCATCTTTCTGTTTTACTTGTCCATTTTACTAAAAATATATGTTTATTTTTACTTGTTCATTTTAGTAAATCAAGACAAGGACAATCTTTTTTCTTTTTTGTTTACCCTTATTATTATCTACTTATTTCTCAAATTATGTTTCAAGACATTATTATGGGTAAAATTATAAAATATATATACTTCATTTACCTTTTGTTAAAAGGAGTGCAAAAGGGAGTATTAGCCATTGCGATCTCTCGTTTATTTTGTAGTTACATAGAGGTCATTATTGCTCTTGTACCATACATGAGAAGTATGTAAAGCTGAAATTTCGGCTTCGGCGTTTCATAAAATTTTTAATTTTCACTTAAAGATGCATTCTGGAAATTTTCAAAAATTTGAAAAACTCCAAAAACTTATTTTTCAAAAATTTCACTCAAATCACTCACAAAACTTTAAAAACAACCCGAAATTATATTCATGTCCAAACACAACTCTAAATTTCAAATTCAGTTTCACTTGAAAAAAAAATTTCACCCTTTTTTGAAATTTTATATTCTTATGTCCAAACGCCAACTAAAGTGTTCCTTTTCAGCTTCCTCACAACCTCCACTCTTGAAGAAAAGAACAGAAGAGAAAAAAGTAGATGACAAAAAGCTAGATGTTTTTGTCTCATCTACCAAAAATTTAGTAGGGAAAATTATTTGGTACGTTTAACCGGTAAGACATATATAGCAGATTAAAAAAGAAAAAGAATAGATGACATGCATTACAACAGTCATCTTAGTAATAAGGAGGGATACGCCCATGAACCAAATTTATTGAGAGAGCTACAATTAAAGCATATATATATATATATAAAACATGAACCGACCATCGAACCCTGTTTAATAAGTAGAACACATTAGCTATCCGTTCTCAGGTTGCGAGTTTGCCTCGATTTGGTACTGCTCTTGCGGCCCACACCGAAACAGTGCTTTACCCCTAGATATCCAGTCAACTGCTACGCCTCAACGCATTTCGGGGAGAACCAGCTAGCTTTGGGTCTTTTCTTTCTGTTACTTCAAAAGTAGTTGCTTCAACTTCTACCACTCGAATTTTTTATATTCCTTTTTATCTCTCATCAAACTTCTTCTGGAAATCCTATCTATTCTTAGCATGATATTAGGAAATCTCATTACCATTACTCAAATAAAATGTGGCACACAAATATAAATCAAGAGATTCAATATATATAATATATATACATAACTTTTTTTTTTTTTGCTAAGCTATATGGTGTAATTTTTTTAGTTAATGGGTATCAATTGATAGCACTTAAACAAAGCTAGCTTCGCCACCGCATATGACTAATTTTTATATTTATGTATTAAATAATATAATTAATTGGTTGATAATATTTAAGAAGGTTTCATGATTGAGTTGGTTAAGGACTCTAAATATTACTAAAATTTTTTGCACTGTCATTTCGAGATAACATATTTGTTGCGCTAATGGGCTTGCCGATGTTCATTGGAAGAATGGAAAAGGCCACCAGGAAAGGCTTACTCATTCTCTAGCGGAGTTGCCCAGCTACTGAAATCATATGTTTTTTTTTCTTGAAATATTATTAATACTTAACTAGTGACATTACATGGGAGTGATGTCTCATTAGGAGCATCTGAACTACCTAAGCCAGTAGGGCTATTTGACGCAGGATTACAAAAACTATTAAGGTTTCCAAGTTCAACCAAGTTATTCGGTACATTAGTAGATACTAGTCTAGTACTAAGTGCTTCGATTTTGTTTTCCTGGAGTAGATTCCAAAAAATATTTGGCGGGTAGATTATTGTTGATTGGGGAGTGGTGTTTGACTGCTTCGATCCTTCCGTAGTTAAAATATGTGTAACTTTATTTCCTTCTCGAAAGTTATGCCGGATCATTGAATTTCCCAGTTCCTTCGGTAGTAATCTGCACTCACTACTAGAAATTCGATCAAAATCGACCGACTTCGGTCGGTTTTTTAAAATATTTTATTTTCTAATTTTTTTTTACGAAACCAACCGACTACGGTCGATTTTTTTTTTTGGCACAAAAATGCAGAAATTTATTTTAGCATCCCGCGAAATTTATTTTTTAAGAAACAGACCAAAATCGGTCGGTTATTTCAGTCAGTCATTTTAAAAAGCCGAATCGGTCGGTAATTTAATATTTCAATAAAAATCGACCAAAACCGATCAGTTATTTTCGCGCAAAAATGCAATTAAAGAGTACAAATAAATTAAAAGAAAGTCTTAAACCAAAATGTACTAATGGTCTACTGGTAAAATGGTATCCTGCCACAGTACAGACATTGGTTCGATTCACAGACGATGCATTTTCTTAATGCATAATTAAAAATAAATACCGACTGACTTCTGTCGGTTTTTTCGGCATATTTTTTCTTTTTGGGTCGTTTGTGAAAATTAATTGACCAACCGAAATTGGTCAAAATTTTCCGACCGACTTTGGTCGGAATTTATTACCGACCAACCTAATTTCGATGGATTAAAGTCGGTTGGAAATCGGTCGACTTTTTCAATTTTCCGACCGATTTCAGTCGGTATTTCTGGACGGTTTTAGGCAGTTTTCTAGTAGTGACTCATTAACAAGGTTAGCATAGAGGGAACAATTATTATAATAAAGCAATGCAGTATTTCAGTAGCATCAGTTTCAATTTCTAAGCTATGGAAATTATTCTTTCGTGCAATATGGAGGCCATTTTTTAATCAAGAAGTTCCATATATGTTGAGGTGTAGCCATAAGCGGGCATATGAAAGCCTAGAACCCAGTCCCCAGAGTTATTCCGGAAAATGCCACCAATCCCACCTTTTTTATAACTACTTGAACACCCCATCAATGTAGAGTTTTAACTCAGTTGCAGTAAGGGGTGTCACTTTATAGTTATTTGGGTGATGTTATTGTTTTGGTTTGGCGAGTTAGTGGAGTATTTATATTCCATACAGCGCATAGTGACAAAATTAAGGGTGAGTAGGATACAAAGATTATTGTGGTGGTAGTTACTCCTGTAGAGCCATAGGCTCCAAATGGAGAAAGAAAAGAATTCATTCCAGGTGAGATTTAAGTGGTCAATATTAATAGGCAAATCTTTGCGGTTAATGAGCCAATAGTCAGAGTTGAGGACTAGAGTTTGGTTCTGCGGGATTATTTCTTTCATAAAGGATTGGGCTATTGGACATTCGAAGAGTATGTGGATTATGGATTCATCAGTTCCCTTACACATTGGACAAACCGTATCAATATCTAAGCCTATGATAAAGATATGATTTAGTGGGCAGGCAGTTATGGGAGCATTACCATAGGAAAAACTTAACACTATTAAGAGTATTTAATTTTCATATCCACTGGAACCTATAATTAATAAGGGTTGGTCGGGAGATGAGTTTGTAGACTGTTTTGGTAGAGAAGGAGCCGTTAGGAGTAAGGGCCCAAATTGATATATTTTTGGAACCTTCAAAGGTTGAAATACTAATAGAGCAGATTTTTGGATGATTTGGAGGGATAAATTATAGGAAATTTTGGAGAGGTCCCCACGATTATTATCCCAAAGATCTTTCACTTTGAGGGAAGAGTCTAATTAGTTTAGAGGTCCGTGGATAAGAGAGCTAAGTGGAGGGAGATTAGGGATCCAGGCGGAGAACCAACAACTAAGGTTACCCGGACCAATTATCCATGATAGGCCATTGGAGCAGTACTTCCATCCCGATAATATGTTAGCCCAGATGAAAGAGTGGGAGGTGGCATTCCTTTTTTGACTATACTTACTAATGAGCGTGGATAGAATTTAGGTTTGTAAAGAGGCGCCATTATAGACTGGAGACTAAGTCTGTAACGGCCCGATCGGTCGCTTTGAGAATTAGCGTCCCGTTCGGTGGCTTAAGGTCTTGAGCAGCTTCGTATAATGTATTATGAATTTCAAGTGCGGTCGAGCTCGATTCAGGATTGATTTGGAAGAACAATTCTTGTTTTAGAAGTTAAAGTGAAAAGAGTTAAGTGGAGTTTGACTTTTGTGTAGACGACTCCGTAATGGTATTTTGACGATTTCAACAGCTTTGTATGGTGATTTTGGACTTAGGCGTGTGTCCGAATTTAGATTTGGAGGTCCGTAAGTTTATTTGATGCATTTTGGCGAAAATTAGAAAATTGAAGGTTTGGAAGGTTGAGAGGTTTGACTTGGAGTTGACTTTGTGGATATCGGGCCCAGATTGCGATTCTAAGAGTTGGAATAACTCCGTTGTTTCATTTGGGACTTGAATCCAAAATTTGAGGTTATTCCGGATTAATTTGTTATGATTTGGCGCGAGTTGTGGAAGTTGAAAGTTCATAAGTTCATAAAGTTTGGTTTGAGATGCGATTCATAGTTTGATGTTGTTTGATGTGAGTTGAGGCCTCGAGCAGGTCCGCATTATGTTATGAAACTTGTTGATATGTTCGAACGGGGTCCCGGGAGCCTCTGTGTATTTCGGATGGGCTACGGGCCATTTCATCATGCTTTAGAGTTGTTGGATTCTAGTGTGGCTGTTGCTCTTCGTTCGCGAAGTGATTCTGGGAGCTCCGTGTTTTTGTTCATCACGGTCGCGACTGTGTGCACGCAATCGCGAAGGTCCAGTTGGCTGTGGTCCGCATTTACAATGTGTCTTCCACGTTCGCGTGGAGATAGAGCTGGAAAGGGCATCAGGATTTGTTGTTCGCGTTTGCATGGGTTGCACCGCGTTCGCGAAGTGTGCTGCAGATGTGTGAGTCACGTTTGTGACTGAGATTACACGTTCGTGAAGAATTTTCGGCATCTTTTTTTTGCATCACGATCGCGAAGCAATTTCCGCGATCGAGTAAGAGAAATACCTCGGGAAAGTATTAGAACTCTACTTCGAGGGCTTTGATATTTTATCACGTTTTGAGTTAGAGAGCTCGAATTTGGGCGATTTTATAGTAAATTTTCATGTGTTGGACTGGGATAAGTATTCTTTATCCGGATTTGCTTATATTTCATGATTCTATCTTTGTTTTGAATATTAAATTAGGGATTTGAATGAGAGAAAATG
This sequence comes from Nicotiana attenuata, assembly GCF_001879085.1. Lineage (NCBI taxonomy): Eukaryota > Viridiplantae > Streptophyta > Magnoliopsida > Solanales > Solanaceae > Nicotiana > Nicotiana attenuata. The sequence goes on from NW_017672981.1 coordinate 34,349, forward strand.
AGAATTTTTGTATAAACTTTCAAAAATGTAAAATAAGGACTTGAAAGCCGATTTGATGTCGGAATTGGATATTTTTTAAATGGTTGAACTCGTATCGGAATGGGTGTTCAGATTTTATGGATTTTGTCGAGTTTCGAGGTGCGAGCCAGGGGTTGAGCTTTTGGGTTGATTTTTTAGTTTTTATTAAGGATTGAAACTTTATTATCCGAAATTACTTTTTATAATTTTTATTCATGATATTAAGTTATTTTGGCTAGATTTGAGTCGTCCGGAGGTTGTTTCACATGAGAAGGTCATTTTAGAATATCAATTTAGCTTCTTTGAGGCAAGTATCCTACCTAAATTTGTGTGAGGGAATCTACCCCTTATAATTTGAGTCGTTTGTGCTATTTGTGTCATGTGAAAGCCATGTATGTGAGGTGACGAGTACATAATCGGGCTTATAGGTGAAAATTGACCAGCTTAGACTCTTAGGCTTCTTACATGTACTTATTTGGAATTGTTAGCATATGTTATATCTTTTATTCGTCATGTATACTATCACATGCTTATTTGAAGTTGTCGTTACATGTCACATTCTTTACTTGTCGAGTTTGCTCTTATATGCTTCATTTGAAGTTGTTATCACTTTTATCTTTATGTGATTTCTTTTATTGTTAAGTTACTCTTAGTTGAAACTGTTGTACATGATATCCTTTTTGTTGCCGGGTTATTCTCACGCATTTAGACGTAGTACTAGTTCGTTCCATCTCTTTCATTGTTAGCCTAATTCATACACTAGGAGCCGTAGTTTGCCATTTCATGGAAATACCTTCACTATCGAGTTTATCCTTAAACAATTAATTGGAATTGAGGTTGTCGAAAGTCATTAATCTATTTTAATTGAAGTTGTTTTTAAAGCGGGTGCTTTTCCTTGTCGAGTTACTTTCCCGTTCATTTTGTTGTTATTGAGATTCTATATGCATTGTGTTTGAGCTGTGGGCTATTTTGTTGTGGAAATATTGATATTTTGGATCTTTGGGAAGGTTGTTTCCTTTGGGCACTTGTGTTACGATCTGATATGTCGTGTTATTAAGATGTTAGCATTTTTGAATTTGTTGTGTGGTTTGGTTGTTGTTATGTAGAGTATAAGGGTGGCATTTCACCGTTGTTGTTATACGCGGCATAAAGGTGGCATCTCACTGTTTTTGAATATACGGAGTGATAAGGGTAGCTATTGTGTTATTGCCTGGGCGGAGTGATAAGGATGGCTATTATACGAAGTGATACGGGTGGCTATCGGAGAGATAAGGGTGGCAATGTCAGGGATAATGTGTGATGGCTTGGGGATATCGTGTTGGTAATTTTCGTATGATGGTGTGCTTTTCCTTGTGTGTGTCATAAACCTTACGTGACTTGTTGTAGTGCTTCGATGAGCTACTTGATGTCTTTAATATTAATTGTTGACCTGAGCTGCAGTAGTACACTCGCACAAGCATACATTGTAGCATGCCACTGATACTAGCTCAGGAGTATGAAACTTGACATTTATTGATCATGCTCATGTGTTCTTGTATTATATGTTTCCAAGTGATTGTGAGCCTGTGACCATATCGGGAGGATTGTGATTGTAATCCTGTGACCAAGCCGGGCGGATTGTGATTGTGAACCTGTGACTATGCCAGACGGATTGTGATTGTGAGCCTATGACCATGCCAGGCAGATTGTGATTGTGAGCCTGTGATCATGCCGGGCGGATTGTGATTGTGAGCCAATGACCAAGCCGGGCGGAATGTGAATGTGAATGTGAGCCTCTGATCATGCCGGGCGGATTGAGATATTGACACATGAGTTGTCCGTGCAGTTGTGATTTGAGATGTGGGCAAAAGGTGTCGTGAGCATATGATGGTAGGTTGAGACTCGTGACTTGTGACTATGAGATGAAGTATCTCGGGAAATTTCGCTGCGAAATTTGTGTTAGAACGGTTGGATTAATTGGTTATCCTTTGTGTTCCTTATTTGGTTTTAACGATACTTCACGGTGTTCTTATTGCTTTACCGTTTATATCACTTGTTGATTCTTGTTGTCATTTACTGATTTATGCTTTCCATTATTAGATTTATACTTCTATACTATATAGGTTATTTTGTCTTGTGAGTGTCTTGACTTGTACCTCGTCACTACTCCACCGAGTTAGTCTTGATACTTATTGAGTACTGACCGTGATGTACTCAAATTACACTTCTGCACATTTTTGTGCAAAGCCAGGTATTGGAGATATCGAACTCGGGTAGAGTTAGCTTGTTGATCGCGAGGATGCAAGATAGAGCTGCTTGGTCATCGCAGTCCCTTGGAGTCCTTTCCATATATTATACTGTCAGCGTGTCACTTGAACAGTATTGTATTTCGATCCTTGAGATCTTTCCAAAATTTGTACAATCACGTATAAAAAGGATTTTAGTGCGTGAAGGTTACCTCAAATCTACAAATCACACACGGAGATGAAACATTTTAGGTTGCTAATGTTAAGAATCTAAATTCACAAGACAAAGTAAACGAGGGAAATGATAGGTTTAATTCATAAACTCAACGAGTCAATTATTACAATAACAGAAACTAGAACTAAGAAGGAGATTAAGAGAAGAAGGATTGAGAGAGCAGAGATAGTCTAGAGGAAGAAGGGAGACGAGAGGGGAACAGAGTTCTTCAACAATACGCATAATCCCAAAATCACCGACCGCTGCTCTTTTTAATAGAATAGTTCTTGGGATCATTACTCAACCCGGATCCCAAATTAGCATGGCCCTATTGTTTGTTCTCGGCCCAATAGCTCTTCTCAGCCCAATAGCTATTTGTGTGTTGACATCCTTATTGGACTGGAGTTGATTCATAACAATACCTCCGTCCTCAATAAGAACCTTGTCCTCAAGGTTCGAGTCATGAACAGTGAAACTAGCTAGCTCCCAATCAATTGTCTCAATATCAAGGCATGCTTTATGATGTGAGGAAAATATATGATCTAGTGCACCTGTTATGAACCAATCACCTAGGTCATTGCGGCTCCTAGTAAACAGTAACAGATTTGTTAACGGGAATGCCATTAGAACATGCCCTGCATAGTCACCTGGCCTTGCTTGCCATCTTTCGGAAACAGTTAGCGTTAAGCTAAATGAGAGAACCAAGGCAAATATTCCAGTAGCAAACCTCCATAAAAGCATGAATTCAGTTAAATAGAAACTGCCTTGTTGTGGCACTCGAAACTCTTCCTCCAAGCATATGATAACCTCCAAATCAGTCCAAACATTTAACTTGAACGGATTATTAGAAAATAATAAGCATGGATTATGACGCAATGTAATAGATGCATAAGCAAACATCCTCAGATAGCTTATCAAAATGAAAATGGTATCAGCAACACCCCTTTTTGTGCATCTTCTTTAGCATAAATTCCTGGTGAAAAGGAAAGACCAATTATGTTAGCTTGCACTACTGGAAAGGGGCCCCAAATGAAATCCTTCTTGGTCACCATAGAGACAATTCCTTCTCTATCAAAAGCACTATTCACGTAATAGGCCACAATGTAGGAAATAGCCTCAGATAATTGGAAGTATTGAAATCCATCAAGAATGCTCCTAGAACCAAAAGGTGTTTTGAAAGCACTTGAAATATAATACAGGCAACACTCATTAACATGTTCAGACCCAACGATGCTAGAATTATCCATAAAGCACTGATAAACAGTTTTAGAGGCTCGTTCGCCACCTAATCCCATCACACCAGCTATCAACCAATTACAACCCCGATCTTTTATATTTGCAGTAAAGCTTTTTAGCAATATCAAATGGAGTTCAGTTATAACATGACCTGGAACCCCATAATTCTCACCGACACCAGAAAATGTGTAACCAGCCCCTTGCACTACTTGAAGCTTCACCTTATATCCACTCCTCAGTTCTAATGCTTTCCGCTCCTGTAACATGGCAGTTAGTAGACCTGTTGCAGGCTGCGTCTTCATGTACTGTTGTGTGGTGTAAAAATTTTCTGTAGTGAAGCCTTTCACTAGTCTAAAGAGCAGTTTCTCGCTCGTCGCACAAAAGGAAGTATTAACCCTACCAGGATCAAAGATAATATACGACGAAGTAGACCTTGCTTTATGAGCTAGACCAAACATAGCAAACAAGCGTTTAACTACGTTATTGACCCAAATATTTGGTGATTGCTTGGAGTAAGTTTCAGTGATTGCCTAGGTCATTCTCTGTATCTTCTCCTCCCTAGCACGCACTCTCGATTCAAACAACAAGAATCCAAAAAGATTGCGCTCATGTACAGTATCACTCCAATAGTCTAAATGGACGTTGAAATCATGGTGGAACCACAATATATTTTTAATAACTTCATTTAGATGTAGTTCACATTGAAAGCGTAAGAGTAAAAAACTCCATTCGGCGTGTCTATCTTCCAAATTGGCCATGTTAGAGGTAAAAACTTTTGTCTTTGGAAAATCCTCTTGAGTAAGAACTTCAGATTCAATAGATAGAAGCACACATGAATCAACCTTAAAATCTTGCCCTGTGTCAAACCAATTGTCCCCACAACTACAAAATGGGGTAGTCCCTATTGTTGAATCAGGCACATAGTGGAGATATATGCAAGCCCTTACATGAAAGCAATAAGAAGAATCGAGCATATGGCCGTCGTCCAAATTGACACTAAAAGGCAATGCGAGTATTTGATAAATTGGAAGATTAACACCTCGGACCAAACAAATAAAAGAATCCATAAGCGTAGTGGCAAATTGATTGCGTTGTTCAGTGGTATCTCGCTTAGGACTTTTAACAAAAACCTGGTTCACATAGCTTGTGGTGTCTTCCTCTAAAGCAGATTCAATCCCAGGGAACAAGACCTGTGCATTTAGTTGTAACACTGGATGGAAGCAAGGGTGAGTCATCAAAAGAAATTGGAAAGGGAACATCGTCTGCAGAATGGTACCACAAAACAGTGCCAATTCCTTGTGAAATTTGGTCAAACACTTTGTCTTCCTTATTTGATAAAGTTGTAGTGGTACTATCAGTATAGTCTATGGGGTCAATTTCAATAGAGTCTGGACCAACCTGAATGTCAATAGCAGGAACTGATGATGTCGAGTCAAGAGAATCACACTCGGCTGCTTTGGTGAAAATTCCAGGAGACATTTCATTAAAAATAGGCTTGGCTTCTGAGTTACCAACTTCGGATGCATATTCTAACTTATAGAAGTTGGAATTATGGCGCAAATCAACTATAGGAGCTACCTGAACCTCAGATGAATCCAAAGTAGAGTAACTAATGTAGTTATGATAAGCCATGGAAGAATCAGCTAGACTCCTCTTTGAATTTGCGACAGGCTGTTTCCGAAATTGCAAAAATAATTTCTCCTTGAAATGGTTCCAATCATAGAATTGTTTGTTGCGAAATAGCCAATCAAACCAAGCGAGAGCATCACCTTCAATGTAGAAATAAGGAAGAGGTAACCAGTCTTCCTCCGAAAAACCAAGGAAATTGAAGTAACTCTCTGCCCGATAAACCCAGCCCTCTGGGTTGCCATTGCTGAATTTATCCAGTATCACTGCTGCCATTGGAGTCCGAATCGATGAAAGCACCAATGTTAAGAACCCGAAATCACAAGACAGAGTAAACGAGGGAAATGATAGGTTTAATTCATAAACTCAAGAAGAAGGATTGAGAGAGCCGAGATATTCCAGAGGAAGAAGGGAGAGGAGAAGGGAACAGAGTTCTTCAACAATACGCATAATCCCAAAATCACGGACCGCTGCTCTTTTTAATAGAATTGTTCTTGGGCTCATTACTCAACCCGGATCCCAAATTAGCATGGCCCTATTGTTTGTTCTCGGCCCAATAGCTCTTCTCAGCCCAATAGCTATTTGTGTGTTGACATCCTTATTGAGCTGGGGTTGATTCATAACAGCTAACGTATCTCTTGATTCACTTCCATCTATACCCATTCTACTCTCAAAACAATTTTCTATCTCTCACCCAAAATTTATGATTAGCAACCATGGAAGTTAATCTCAAAGCTTTAAACTTGAATGCAAATGTATTCAAAAACAATAAAAAATTTGATGCGAGCATAAAAAAACCCGATATAGTTTCGAAATATTGCAACACAAAAAATCAAAAGCAACAGGCAAATCAAATCCAGCAGGAAAAATAATTTGTGATACAGTACAGAAATAGATATAACATGGGTTCATTGCTAGTTACAGTTTGTTGTAATGCTTCATACAATTTTCATAGAATATCATACATTTTTCATACAACTCATCGTATAACTTTCATATAAATTATCATACAACTTTCATACTATATTCATATAATTTTTGATATATCAACCAATGCCGACAATGGCAAAGCTCTTGAATACAAAAAATTATAGTTTACAACTGATAAGAAACATACAATTTACACACAACTTGCATAGGATTATATTGTTGTATGTATTTTGTATATTATTTGGATGTATTTTGTATATCATATGTATATTATTGTATGTCCAATAATACATTCATCTACAAATAATATGTTATGAACTATTGCAAGGAATGGGACTTGAGTCCCACATCGGTACTACAAAGTGTTGATATGGGGTTTATATAGCCTTGGGCTCTCCCACCTTAATAGCTAGCTTTTGGGGTGTGGTTCTCCCTAGGTTGTATCATAATATATACCCGACATATAAAATACATACAACCTATTGTTTTTCTTCCTCTTCGAGATTTAATCTAAATTTCAACCAAAACCAACTCAAAATTAAGATATAAATTCCAAAAAGATATTCCCAATCATTTGCAGCAACCCTTAATCCAAACAAATAATTATTTCACAATGTTCAAATTTAAAGCTTTAAATTTTTAATGGCAGTCAAATTTTTTTAATAGCTGTCAATAAAATAACTTAGAGAGAGAAAGGGTTTTTGGAAAGGAATTGAAAAAGGGAGGAGGATTTTGGACGTGATTACGGGGGTGGGGGTTAGCAAAACACGTCAGGGGAAGGGGGTTAGGTCAGAGACGCAGAGGAAGAGGGGTGTTGGCTGATATGAGCTGTCATTAGCCATTTGATTGCCTATAATTAAGGATACTCATTTACAATAATTTGTATAAAATTAGTAATTATGTATAGGATATGTACTTATATGAGAACCTTCTAACAGTAGTAACTAGATTCATAATATAATATAGTTAGATAAAAATTCTAAAAGTATGTTTTCACATTTGACCCATAATGGAGCTCCAACATGAGAGTATTAAACCATAGTCCTTGAAGAATTTGGATCGGTGCAATCCACTCATTTTAAGGTAGAACTCCGTTAATAATAAGGACAAATTCGAGATAATTAGCTAACGGCAAGCAGGGGCGGCTCAACATTGTTGGTGGCCTAAAGCAAAATTTAATGAGAGGCCTTAATTTTTTTTTAAAAAAAATATTGTATATTTTTATTTGAAATACATTTTTCTAACTTTTTTAGATGCAAAATAATTAATAATTTTCTTATAATCGGGTTGTCCTAATAATTCTTTTTTCAACTGATAATACTGCTAATCTAATCCAGTTAGCTTCTCGTGAGACATTGTTGATCCTATACAAGATTTTATCAATTTTAATTTGGAAAAACTTCTTTCCCCGATGCAATGTTATAGTATATTTTATTCTATAAGGAATATAAATATTGAAAAAAATCAAGTCTTGTTATCTTATTAAGTATGTCGATTAGAGTTTTATCTTCTACTTGTAATATTTTCTTTAATGCTATTTAATTTGAAAAATAAGCCTAAACTATCATGCCATAGTGACTATTATGCTTTAATCAAGGCTAAGTCAATATTTTTTCCAGATTTTTATCAACTAGTAATCTCAATTTTTACCCACTAAACAAAAAATAAAAAATATTTTTGTACGCTTCAAAAAAAATTATTCAAACTCAAGGGTCAATATCAATAGCAAATTAAAATTTTCTTTTTCTTTTTGTAAGCTTTTTTTTTAATTTTAACTTAAGATAATCAATTTTTATATAAACAATTAATTTATAAAATATTGTCAATTGAGAATGGGGTCCCGAAAATTTGGGAGCCTAAAGCCACTGCTTGGGTTGCTTTACCCTTCAGCCGGCGTTGACGACAGGAATATACATGAGTGGAGTAAAAGTGTAACAGAAGGCAAATTTTGAGCCATTTAAATTAGTACTTTAGCAAATTTGGACTTTTATGGCTATATACATACCCTTAGGGGTCGTTTGATATCATAGATAAGTAAAAATAGTCGTTGGGATAAAAATTTAGTAACTAGATAAGCAGATTTTTGGACTTTTATGGCTATACAATTAGTAATTATGTATAGGATATGTAATTATATGAGAACCTTCTAATAGGAGTAACTAGATTTTTATACAATATAGATAGGTAAAAATTCTAAAAAGTATGTTTTCACATTTGACCGGTAATCGAGCTCCAACATAAGAGTAATATTGAACCATAGTCAAAAGGTAAGGGGCAAATTTTGACCCTCTTTCTTGAAGAATTTGGACGGGTGCAATCCACTCATTTCAAAATAGAGCTCCGTTAATAACAAGGACAAATATGAGACAATTTGTTAACGACGAGAATATACATGAATAAAGTAAAAGTGTAACAGAAGGAAAAATTGAGCAATTTTAATTAGTACATGAGCAAATTTGGACTTTTATGGCTATATACATACCCTTAGGGGTCGTTTGATATGATAGATAAGTAAAAATAACCTTTGGGATACAAATTTAGTACCGCGTTATCCCTTGTTTGGTTACTAATCTTGGGATAAGTTATCCCAAGATGAAAAATAGAAGTAGGATAACTTATACCCGCTAGAGAGTGGAATTGCAATCTAGGATAAGTTATTCCAAGTTAAACCAGTAAAATTGACAATTTTAGAATTAATACATCATATCAAACAATCAATAAAAAATAGGCAAAATTGTGATGACCCAAAAGGTCATCACTTGTTTTAAAAGTAAATTCTGCATTCGGAGGCCTTAAAAACCTCTTTCTGTCTCACCTCGATTTGCGTGCATAGTCTGGGTGCGTAACCGAAAAGCCTATATGTGAAAATTTGTGAAAAATGGTGAATTTAGACTTTAAAATGAATTAAATTGACTTCGGTCAGCATTTTGGGTAAACGGACCCCGGACCCATGATTTGACGATCCCGGAGGGTCCGTAGGAAAATACGGGACTTGGGCGTATGCCCGGAATCGAATTCCGAGGTTCCAAGCCCGAGAAATGAATTTTTTAAAGAAAAATTGTTTTCTGAAAGTTTATGAGTTATAGAAATGAAATATGATTAAAACTTGATGGTATCAGGCCCGTATTTTGGTTCCAACGCCCGGTACAGGTCTTATATATGATTTAAGATAAGGCTCTGACATTTGGTAAGAAACGGACTTGAAAAGACGTGAACCGGATCGTATTTGAGAAAAATGGAAAATTTGAAGTTCTTGAGAAAATTTCATGATTTTGATGCTAAATTCATAGCTGTTGATGTCATTTTAGTGATTTGAATGCACGAGCGAGTCCGTATGATGTTTTTAGGTTGGTGTGCATGTTTGGTTTGGAGCCCCGAGGGCTCGGGTGAGTTTTGGATAGGCCACGGGGTGGATTTTAGACTTGGAAAATTGCAAATCCTCAGCTGGTGTGATCAGGTCTGCAGGCTTCGCAAATGCGAAGCCTGGCTCGCAAATGCGACAAACCTTCGCAAATGCGAAGAGTGGACCTGGCAGCCTGCGTCGCAAATGCGACTGTATTCTCGCAAATGCGATTTCACATTTGCGGACAGCCTCTCGCAAATGTGAAGATGGCTGGAATGCTGAGTGTATCACAAATGCGACATATGTTTCGCAAATGCGAAAGTCCAAATTTTCTGAAGGGTTCGCAATTGCGAACCCTGTTCGCAATTCCCATATCTGCAACCTGCAATTTTTGTACTTAGCCGAAAATCAACCATTTTTCACATCTCTTCAAAACATAAACTCCCCAGTGCGATTTTTCAAGAACAACTCTTCTTCCAAATCGATTGTAAGTCAATTTTAGCTCGTTTCCTTCAATCATTAACATCTTTTAACATGATTTCAACTCAAAATCACTGATTTTCATGGGAAAATTGGGTGTTTTGGGTAGAACCTAGGTTTTTCAAAAATTAGGGAATTGGACCTCGATTTGAGGTCCGATTTCAAAAAAAATTATATATTTGGGTTTGTGGGTGAATGGGTAATCGGGTTTTGGTTCGAACCTCAGATCTTGACCATGTGGGCCCGGGGGCGATTTTTGACTTTTTGGGTAAAACTTTGGAAAATTCATTTTCATACATTGGAACTGATTCATTTAGCGTTTATTGATGTAATTAAGTAACTTGTGACTAGATACGAGCGAGTTGGTGGTGAAATCAAGCCGTAAAGCTATAGTTGAGATTTCAATTGTGTTCATAGCATCGAGGTAAGTGTTTGGTCTAACCTTAGCTTGAGGGATTAGGAGTTGAGTCTTATTTGTTACGTGTTAATTGTGGAGTACGACGTATAGGCATGGTGACGAGTATCTATACGTCGGTGTCAAGCATGCCCGTGAGTCTTGTATTGTAATTATTATGCCTCCGTTGTGGTTTATTGCGTTTCATATGAGGATTTTATTATTGTTCCCTTGCCGGGATGTTTGTTTTAATATTATTGTTCCCTTGCCGGGATTCTTTTGATTGGTGTTAATAAAAAAAATGGGAGCGGGTTGCACGCCTGCAACGGTAATATGTGAAACGGGAGCGGGTTGCATGCCTGCAACGGTAATATATAAAATGGGAGCGGGTTGCACGCCTGCAACGGTAACATGTGAAATGGAAGCGGGTTGCACGCCTGCAACGGTAACATGTGAAATGGGAGCGAGTTGCACGCCTGCAACGGTAATATGTGAAATGGGAGCGGGTTGCACGCCTGCAACGGTGATATATGACATGGGAGCGGGTTGCACGCCTGCAACGATAATGTAAGAAATGGGAGCGGGTTGCACGCCTGCAACGGTATCATACGTAATAGGATCGGGTTGCACGCCTACAACAGTGTTACTTGTGTGCCTGTTCTTCTATTTCCTTATTTTGTTGGTAATTGATTTAGAGCATTTCTTATGTTTCTCTACAGTCGTTCTGTTGTTATCTGTTACTCCCCGTAGCATGTTTCCCCCGCCCAACCTTAGTTGTAATTATCTGTTTCTATTTCCGTTGTATATGATTTAACTGCACAGGTTATTTGGTAGTCTGGTCCTCCTCGTCACTACTTCGCCGGGGTTAGGCTAGGCACTTACCAGCCCATGGGGTCGGTTGTGCTGATACTACACTCTGCACTCTTTTGTGCAGATCCCAGTGCTGTTGACTTTGGACCGTAGATTGAGTGGCTACCTTTAGTCCACGCGGAGATCCAAGGTAGACCTGCAGGCGTCCGCAGGCCCTGGCGTCTCCCTCTACCCCTTTATTCCTGTTTCATTTCCTTAATTCAGAAACAATGTATCGTTTATTTTCCAGACTTTTTATGTAGTATTCTTAGATCGTTTGTGAAACTGTGACACCAGTTCTGCGTAGCTGAGGCTCAAACAGTTGTTTTGGATACACGTTTAGATATTCTATTGCTTCTCTTCCGCTTATTTTATATTTTCCGCTGTTTTCACATTATTATTTTTAATTATTAAAGAGTATAAAATGGGTAAAAAGGTATTTTGTTAAATATTCGGCTTGCCTAGCTCACATTAGTAGGCGCCATCACGACATCCGAGGGTGGGAAATCCGGATCGTGACAAGTTGGTAACAGAGCTCTAGGTTACATGGGTCTCACAGTTCACAGACAAGCTTAGTAGAGTCTGAGGGATCGGTACAGAGACGTCGGTATTTATCCCCCAGAGGCTACAGAGTTAGGAAAATTTCACATCTATTCTTTCCTGTCGTGCGGTTTGGATTCTCAATGCTGATTGAATTTCTATTCTGTTCTCTCGAAGATGCCGAGAACGCGCGCTTCCTCATCTGCTAAATGGAAAATTTGAAGTTCTTGAGAAAATTTCATGATTTTGATGCTAAATTCATAGCTGTTGATGTCATTTTAGTGATTTGAATGCACGAGCGAGTCCGTATGATGTTTTTAGGTTAGTGTGCATGTTTGGTTTGGAGCCCCGAGGGCTCGGGTGAGTTTTGGATAGGCCACGGGGTGGATTTTAGACTTGGAAAATTGCAGATCCTCAGCTGGTGTGATCAGGTCTGCAGGCTTCGCAAATGCGAAGCCTGGCTCGCAAATGCGACAAACCTTCGCAAATGCGAAGAGTGGACCTGGCAGCCTGCGACGCATATGCGACTGTATTCTCGCAAATGCGATTTCGCATTTGCGGACAGCCTCTCGCAAATGCGATGATGGCTGGAATGCTGAGTGTATCGCAAATGCGACATATGTTTCGCAAATGCGAAAGTCCAAATTTTCTGAAGGGTTCGCAATGTGAACCCTGTTCGCAATTCCCATATCTGTAACCTGCAATTTTTATACTTAGCCGAAAATCAACCATTTTTCACATCTCTTCAAAACATAAACTCCCTAGGGCGATTTTTCAAGAACAACTCTTCTTCCAAATCGATTGTAAGTCAATTTTAACTCGTTTCCTTCAATCATTAACATCTTTTAACATGATTTCAACTCAAAATCAATAATTTTCATGGGGAATTGGGTGTTTTGGGTAGAACCTAGGTTTTTCAAAAATAAGGGATTTGGACCTCGATTTGAGGTCCGATTTCAAAATAAATTAAATATTTGGGTTTGTGGTGAATGGGTAATCGGATTTTGGTTCGAACCTCGGGTCTTGACCATGTGGGCCCGGGGGCGATTTTTAAGTTTTTGGGTAAAACTTTAGAAAATTCATTTTCATGCATTGGAACTGTTTCATTTAGCGTTTATTGATGTAATTAAGTAACTTGTGACTAGATACGAGCGAATTGGTGGTGAAATCAAGGGGTAAAGCGATAGTTGAGACGTGAATTGTGTTCGTGGCATCGAGGTAAGTGTTTGGTCTAACCTTAGCTTGAGGGATTAAGAGTCGAGTCTTATTTGTTACGCGTTAATTGTGGAGTACGACGTATAGGCATGGTGACGAGTATCTATACGTCGGTGTCAAGCATGCCCGTGAGTCTTGTATTGTAATTATTATGCCTCCGTTGTGGTTTATTGCGTTTCATATGAGGATTTTATTATTGTTCCCTTGCCGGGATGCTATTATCATTATTGTTCCCTTGCCAGGATGTTATTATCATTGTAGTTCCCTTGCCGGGATGTTATTATCATTATTGTTCCCTTGCCGGGATGTTTGTTTTAATATTGTTCCCTTGCCGGGATTCTTTTTATTGGTGTTGATAAAAGAAATGGGAGCGGGTTGCACGCCTGCAACGGTAATATGTGAAATGGGAGCGGGTTGCACGCCTGCAACGGTAACATGTGAAATGGGAGCGGGTTGCACGCCTGCAACGGTGATATATGAAATGGGAGCGGGTTGCACGCCTGCAACGATAATGTAAGAAATGGGAGCGGGTTGCACGCCTGCAACGGTATCATACGTAATGGGATCGGGTTGCACGCCTGCAACAGTGTTACTTGTGTGCATGTTCTTCTATTTTCTTATTTTGCTGGTAATTGATTTGGAGCATTTCTTATGTTTCTCTACAGTCGTTCTGTTGTTATCTGTTACTCCCCGTAGCATGTTTCCCCCGCCCAACCTTAGTTGTAATTATCTGTTTCTATTTCCGCTGTATATGTTTTAACTGCACAGGTTATTTGGTAGTCTGGTCCTAGCCTCGTCACTACTTCGCCGGGGTTAGGCTAGGCACTTATCAGCACATGGGGTCGGTTGTGCTGATACTACACTCTGCACTCTTTTGTGCAGATCCCAGTGCTGTTGACTTTGGACCGTAGATTGAGTGGCTACCTTTAGTCCATGCAGAGATCCAAGGTAGACCTGCAGGCGTCCGCAGGCCCTGGCCTCTCCCTCTAACCCTTTATTCCTGTTTCATTTCCTTAATTCAGAAACAGTGTATCGTTTATTTTTCAGACTTTGTATGCAATATTCTTAGATCGTTTGTGAAACTGTGATACTAGTTCTGGGTAGCTGACGCTCAAACAGTTGTTTTGGATACACGTTCAGATATTCTATTGCTTCTCTTCCGCTTATTTTAAATTTTTCACTGTTTTCACATTATTATTTTTAATTGTTAAAGAGTATAAAATGGGTAAATAGGTAATTTGTTAAATATTCGGCTTGCCTAGCTCACATTAGTAGGCGCCATCACGACTCCTGAGGGTGAAAAATCCGGGTCGTGACAAAAATACCTTAAAATCCCCCTAAATTTGACACAGATTATTAGTTACAGCCTTAAACTATTCATGGTCTTAATTACCCCCCTCAACTTGGCTTTCGAGAGCCATTACCCCCCTGAACGCTGATGTGGCAAAGAGTGTGGGTGCACTCGCCTGCCACGTGGATTTAGAGCTATATAAAAAATTATAAAAAATAATCAATTTCAAACTATGTATTTTTTTTTATAACTTTTTAGATGTCTTGACTATTTATTTTAATTGTATAAATCTTTATTTTCAGGTCAATTTCAAAAAAAGATTAACTAAAACTTTATTATTTTTAACCAAATAAAAAAATTTAGCCTAAATAATTTAGTTCTATCCAAGTTTTATAAATTGTATTCGAAAAATATTATCTGAAGAAGCAACATACTTATAAAGGTAAAAATATATTTTATTTTTTAAAAAAATGCCACATATACAGGAAAAATCCACGTGGCAGGCAAGTGCACCCACACTATTTGCCACATCAGCATTCAGGCGGGTAATGGTTCTCGAAAGCCAAGTTGAGAGAGGTAATTAAGACCATGAATAGTTTAAGACTGTAACTAATAATCCGTGTCAAGTTCAAGGAGATTTTAAGGTATTTTGCCTAAAAAATAATACCAAAATAACTAATCTTAGCATAATTACCTTATCTTTAAACCAGACGACCCTTTAAAGTTTCACATTTATAACGTTTTCCTCCTGACTGGCAAGTGCTTATCACGAGTTTCTGGCTCAGTAAGAACTGCCACCAACACTTCAGTTATAAACTTTGACTCTATATCTCTTTGGTGAGTTATAACTCACAAGATATACCCTACAAAGAATTCTCCAAATTAAATTTATTTGAATGGTAGGTGGCATTTATATATCTGATAATTATTCAAAGGGAAAGAGTACCAAGGACCACAAAGAGAAAGTGGTGCACTGGACGATATACGAAGACATTGGTCAATATTAGGCTAGCAAAAAGACATTCAGTACAGTGTATAATACACTCATGACTCAGCTCAAGAACGAATTCATTGTACATAACACGTACTTTAGTAGAGAGCTGAATGTGTGTAAATCAATAAACTAGTCCTCTCAACTAGTCACTCAACTAATTAAAATTGTATGATAAAATTACTTTTTTATTTTATTTCATCCCAAAAGGTTAATTAATAAGTGACCATTTGAGAAATAAGTAAAGTATTACTATAGATAAGTAATTTGTTGCGGACAAAACAAAGAAAAATGACTTTATTACACGTTTTCAATTAGTTGAGTTGACACAACCCAACCATTCCGACTGAGGATCGATTATCATAGCTCATCTAGTTCTATTCTAGTCTTCAACCTACCATAATCTTCCTCTATCAAAAAATTTGGTAACAGCTACTCTCTTTGTCTTAATTTATGTGTCAACATTGCTATTTGAAGAGTCTACGGGGTTCATCTTTGACAACCACAGATTTCTTTAATATTTTATAAGTATTTTAAAATATAAATTATTATGACTTATACTATTTTGGATGTAGTTTTCAGATATGTAAATTTTAATTTAAAATTTTTGAAAAATCTATGTTGAATTTCATTATCAAAATTAAGAACTTTGACCCTCGTACTCCGAATTAAGCCACATAAATTAAAATGGAGGGAATATATTTTGCGAAATTCACATAGGCATGTAGAATAGTTTTCAATTAAACAGTATTCAACCAATAAATGCTACTAGGTCATACTCCAACAACTCAAAAAACCTTCTATACGGAAAGTGAAAGATAAAAGAGTTTTAAAAAAAAAAAACTCAATTTGATGTAAGGCTGGTGCGTGCAACCAACTCTGAATATCACATGCAGTTTTGGCAGACAACTTGACTATAATATTCCTGTACTATGTGTAATACTTTCACATAGAGGGAGAAAATTATCAATTTGCAATATTATTCCCTTTCTTGTGAAGGCCTCTTGCTCAAATGAGTATTCCACAATGTCACTCTCCAAAAAATGTTTTAAAGTCTCTAGTTGACATATCTTGAGATACTCATTTGGGCATGAAGTTTTTGCTAGGAAGGTTGCCCTGCTTTTGTAAATGTCTAGCTTAGAGTTAGTTTCATTGGATAAAAAATCAAATAGTATAGATTTTCGACCGGCAGACAGGTATGTAAAATCTTCTGCATTTCAATATTCTGATTTGGAACTTCCACAAAGCTGGCTCTATATCTTGGCTGATAATGTATAACAACAATAAAACAGTTCTCTCTCTTTATCTCTATATCTCTGAGTGAGTTAAATAGCAAGGGAATAATGGTGGAGTCAGGAATTTCACCAAGGAGAGGGTGAAAAATATAAAGAAATAAATCCATAAAAAATGCAAGGAGTGTTAATATGTAGTATATATACATATTAAAAAGATTATCTAGCTACATAACGTAATTTTCTGATGAAGAATGTGTCGGTTGATACCCCTCGAGTACATGTGACTCCGCTACTGCCAGGGAATGCTCAAACCAGAACTGGGTCCAGAACTGGAAGGCACAAATGCATAAATTGTACCAGCAGAGGATTCTAAGCTAGTGTTTGGATAAAAATTTGGTTGAACTTGAAAGAGAGTTTTGAAATTGTATTGACAAATAATTTTTGAAAGTTGAAGCTGTATTTGAACAAGCAGCTAGTGTTTGGACATGTATTTGGTTGGAACTTGAAATTAAAAATGAGTTTTTAAAGATGAAATGATTTTTGAAAGTTGAAATTGTGTTTGGACATACATTTTATTTGAAAAAAATTTGAAGTTTTATGGGTAGAAAACTACAAAAACTACTCTAGAGTTGTTTAGGATTTGAAGATTCTGTTTTTAAAATCTGCCAAAAAATGGTTAAAATCTATAATCAAACAAATATCCGGAAAAAAAGAAGAACTCACAAATTGTATGGCCAAACGGGAGCACATTTTACTTGAAAAAATGTTGAAGTTTTGTGAGGGGAAGAAAAAATTTCACCCAAAAACTAGTCCAAACCAGTTTTTGGAACTTCAAAGTTTATATTCAATTTTTTTTTTCCAAAAGCTAATATAATTCCATGAACAAACAATATTTTCAATTTTTTTTTTTGAAAAAAGTAGCCAATATCTATGTCCAAACGGGAGCTAAGAGTCGGGGACGCATGCATGCAGAGGCGGATACAACAAAATTCACTAGGTTCAAATATACTTAAAGGCCCGTTTGGCCATAAAAAATTCAATTTTTGCGGAAATTTTTTATCTTTTTGGAACCAGTGTTTGGCCATGAAAGTTTTAAATTTCACTTGAAGTTGAATTTCGGAATCTTTCATAATTTGAAAAATATCAAAAAAGCCGTTTTCCAAAATTTTTAACTTCAAGTCACTCAAAAAAATTCAAAACCAACTTCACCTTATTCATATCCAAACACAACTCTAGAAACTTTTTTCATGCCCACTTAATATTTTCAACACAAAATGTAAATGTACGTGGTCAAATACTATACCTTTGATAAATATAATTTTTGAACCAATAATTTCATAAGTACAACAATTTTCAAAGATAAAAATTCAATAGGTTGAACTCATTGAATTTATATTTTGCATTTGCTTCTAGAGAATAAAGATGGTTGGTAATGTAGAAAAGGAAGTTGAAGGACCAATAATACTGCAGCATTAATCTCACAGAACTCAATGATGCGCCTCTTTGCTGAATCTTTAATGGGAAAATTTCAGGGGAAATGCACGGTTGGCCACTAATAACACATGTATTTACTTTTAAGCCACCATTTAAAATGTCTTTAGCCTTTAGCCACTGCTTTAATAAACTTTAACTGTCCGGACGAAAATACCCTTCTGCTCATGTCCTTAACTTTTGTACTTAAGTTCAGGACTTCACGACTTCATGTCCTTAACTTTTGAACTTGGAACTCTAAGTTCAGGACTTCAAGGCTACATGTCCTTAACTTTTGAACTTGGAACTCAAACTTAAGGACCAAGCGTCCTTAACTTTTGAACTTGTAAGTCAAAGTTAAAGACCTATTGTCCTTAACTTTTGAACTTGTAACTGTAAGTTAAGGACTGCTTGTCCTTACTTTTGAACGTGTAACTGTAAGTTAGGACTGTCTGTCCTTAACCTTTGAACTTGGAAATCAAAGTTAAGGACCTATTGTCCTTAACTTTTGAACTTGTAACTGTAAGTTAAGGACTGCTTGTCCTTAACTTTTGAACTTGTAACTGTAAGTTCAGACCAAGTGTCCTTAACTTTTGAGCTTGTTAGTCTAAGTTTAGGACCTATTGTCCTTAACTTTTGGGTTTCTTAGCCTAAATTCAGGACCTATTGTCCTTAACTTTTGAACTTCTTAACCTAAGTTCAGAAAATACTCGAAAACTGCAGATAGCATAGGAGGAAAAACAACGTGTATAGATAATTTAATGAAGCCTCGGCAAAGGAAATTCAAACCCACAAGAGGAAAAATATCCATTATTTAGTATCCTTTAGATCAGTGAATCAACCATATAACTCAATGAACAAGGTGAAAACTCGTAACTGTAGATCAGAGACTTCTACTTATTACTTGTATCGCCGCCACCAAGTCTAGCTCCGCCCACCCAGTCTTTCCAATCCACTATAATTCCGTTTGGGGGGAAAGGGTAACTCAGTCTTTTCATATTAATTTTAATAGACTAGTGGCTATTTTTGCTCAGCATTAAAAATGGTGGATAAAAAGTAAATACCACTTTAAAAAGTGGCTACCCCACGCAATTTTTACGAATTTCACGTAAGAACTACGGAGCTCCCTGCTTTTAATTTATAGCCCATATTTTAATTTACAACCAACTAGCCCAAAAATAATAGGCTAAGATTTAGCATCCAACTCAAATAGGTTCTAGAAATTATTATTTATTTTCAGAAAAGATTGCTCAAGCTTTTAGTTAATTTTCGAATCAGTAACCGTGACTCAAATATTAATTCACAAACCAAATTCATTTGGATGGTAAAAATTAAATTTTTAACAAGCTTAAACATGTGGGTTAAAATTTCGAATTTGATTTTGTGAGAAATTTGGAGTGGGTGTTATTTAGACTTGTTAGAAATAGTATAAGGATGTTGTATATAAAATTTAAAGTCATTTAATGGAGATTTGGACTGGTTTTGAACAAGAACTGCAACTTAAAATTGTGGAAGAAGTTGGTCTACAGACGCTTGTATAAAGGTGTATAAAAGTGTATAAGATGTGTTTATACACTCATATACACTATTATACAAGATTATACATAATTATATAAAAAACTGACTTCGTCTTCTTCCTTGCGTCTTTTCTAAAATTTAACTCAAATCTACTCCAAATCACTTCAAATTTAAATTTTGAACTCCTTTTGATATTTTCAATCAATTAGAACAACACCCAATCCAAACAACTAACAAACTCAAAAAATCATATTTTCGAAAACAAAGCTTTGAATGGCCTTCAATGGTGGACTTCTACTCTTCAATTTTCTTACATTGCAACCAGGTGACACAGGGTAAGAAGCAGCAATGGCGGACGACCCTTTGAAGCATATTAGAAGATGTGAGAAGAAGAGAGAGTGAAAGCAATGGTTATGAGAACACATATTTAACTCCATAGCTTTTAGAAGCATTGGTTGTAAGAACACAAGTTTTAAATTTGCTAGTGCTTTTAAAATACGTACAATATGGGCTACGTTGGGTAAAACTTAAAATATGAGCCATTTTTTTATTATGGTGTGAATTCATGTGTATTTTCTTGTAATTCTTTCAAATGAATTATCATCAAAATATTAAAAAAAAAAAAAAACTTGTGTAACCAAAAAAATAATTTGAGGCAGCAATTCAATTACTGTATCAGGATGATTTAGTTAGATCTCCATTTACAGAAATCTTGTATACTCAGTTCTCTATTTACGCTGATAAATATCTTATGTACACAAGGCATCTCATCAGACAAGTTCATGAAGCTAATGTTATTAAAGCAATATACATATTCTATCCCAATTTATTTAATGCAGTTTAGTTTTTTTTAGTCTGTCCCAAAAATAATAATGTATTTTTATATTTAAAAATAAATTAACTTTAAATTTGTAACGGCCCGACCAGTCGTATTGAGTATTTTAGCATTGATCCCCTAATTATTGCCTCCTCCATGTTGTATTATGGTTATGTGACTTACCAGGGGTGTTTGGTTTTGGTTTCGGGTGAGTTTTGGAGTGAAATGTGACATATAGTCCCTAAGTTTGAGCTTTAAGTTGAAAGAGTTGACATAGTTTGACTTTTGTGTAGACGACTCCGGAATAGAGTTTTGACGGTTCCAATAGCTCTATATGGTAATTTTAGACTGAGGAGCGTGTCCGGATGTTGATTTGGATGTTCGTAGATCGTTACGGCTTGAATTGGCGAAAGTTAGAAAATTGAAGGTTTGGAAGGTTGGAAAGCTTGACTGGGAGTTGATTTTATTGATATCGGAGTCGGATTTCGATTCTGGAAGTTGGAATAGGTATGTCATGCCATTTATGACTTGTGTGCAAAGTTTGAAGTCAATCGGAATTGTTATGGTATGAATCGACATTACTTTTGGAAATCGGAAGTTCATAGTTTCAATAGGCTGAATTAGGTTTCGATTCGTAGAATCGATTTTGTTTGACGTGATTTTTAGCCTCGACTAGGTCCGTATGTGTTATGGAACTTGTTTGTATATTGGACGGGGTCCCGCAGGCCCCGGGTGTGATTCAGATTGAATCTGAAACAAGTTTGGACTTTTGAGATTGCTGAAGTTTTGTTGTGACTGGTGCAACCGTACCATCTCATTTTGGGTCGTGGGTGCAGCGCCGCAGAAGCAATTTTCGTCTAGCTCAGTTGGGACCGCAGATGCGGTCAATGACACACAGGTGCGCCTCTGCAGGTGCGGATGCATCTTCCGCAGAAGTAGAATTCGGGAAGGGCCTTGGGGCTGGATCGCAGGTGTGGTCGATATCTCCGCAGAAACGCTAAGGGTTCCGCAGGTGCGAGCCTTCTGGGCTTAAGCTGGAACCGTTGTAGGTGCGGCGTCGCAGATGCGACTGAGTGCCCGCAAAAGTGAAATCGCTGGGCAGAAAGACAGATTATTTGAGGGTTTGATCTCATTTTCATTTTTGGACCTAGAGAGCTCGGTTGGTGGCGGTTTTTCGAGATTTTTTCGAGGAAATCTTTGGGGTAAGTGATTCTAAAATGGTTTTGGCTATATTTCACGAATCTATGGTTATTTTCATCATTCAATTAGTGATTTGAATTGGAAATTTGGAGAAAAATTGTGAAAACTTCTTAGGCTATTTTTTGGGGATTTGAAATACGATTTGAGGTCGGATTTGAGTAATTCTTGTATGGTTAGACTCGTTATCAAATGGTTGTTCGAATTTTGTAATTTTGGTCGAGTTCCGAGACGCGAGCCCGGCTTGACTTTTTGAGTTGACTTTTTATTTCTTTGTAAAGATCATAATTTTTTTGTTCGAAATAATTTCCCATAGTTTATATCTAAGGTATGAAGTTGTTTTGGCTAGATTCGAGCCGTTCGGAGTTGATAATCGAGGGAAAGGCTTACTAGTGGATTGAGTTAGCGTGTTTTGAGGTAAGTGTCTTGCCTAACTTTGTGTGGGGGAATTACCCCTTAGGATTGGTTTTGATTTGTGATAATTGTGATATGTGAAAGCCGTTTACGGAAGGTGACGAGTGTGTACACGGGCTAAATATAGAAATTGGTCGGTTTTAGCTATGTAGATTCCTTTCATGCCTTAATTGAGTTACCTTTACATGTTATATTCTTCATCATTAGTCTATCTTCACATGCTCTACTTGTCTTATCTCTTATTTGTTAATTGTCTTTACATGATTAGTTGAAGTTAGTGTTTCCTCTATTCCTTATTCATTATTTAACTGTTGAGTTCTTTACTTGAAGTTTTTATTCTTGGAATATCTTGTTGTTGAAATTGGTATTGAGTCATACCAAAATAACTCCGATTGACTTCAACTTTTACACACAAGTCATAAATGACACGACGGATCTATTCCAACTTCCGGAATCCAAGGCGATCCCGACGTTGACTTTTGTTGACTTTTTGGAAAAAATATAAAGATCTTAGATATATTCATTGTAGAATTCGCCACCACGTCTCAAATCTAACCAAATATGACTTAATAAGCTATTTTGGAGGGTTGAGTTGGCCTAATAGAGGGTAAGTATCTTTCCTAACTTTGTATGGGGGAAACTACCCCTTAGGATTTGGGTTGATTGTGCTATTTGTGTTTTGTGAAAGTCGTGTACGCAAGGCGACAAGTGGGTACACGGGCTACATATGGTATTTGACCGGTTTAGATTATCAGAGCTCTAGGTTTATAGGTGTTTGAGTCACAAGCAGGTTTAGTAGAGTCTCACGGGTCGGTACAGAGACGTCTGTACTAATTTTCAGGAGGTTATAGAATTGTTAGGAAAAGTTTTACTTCTTTGATCCCTTATCGTGCGAATTTGTTGACTTCAAAATTCTAAATATCTATCTTTCTATTCTCTCACAGATGGTGAGGAAACGCACAGCCGGATCTGAAGATTAAATACCCGTACCCCCTACTAGAGCCACAAGAGACTAGGGCCAGGGTAGAGTCCTAGGACGGGCACGTGGTGCATCCAGAGCACCTGCCCGAGCTGCCACAGAGGAGCACCGGTAGCTCAAGTTGGTGGCAGACACTTGAGACGTCCGTTACTACCCCTACACTTTAGGAGACTCTCGCCTAGTTTTTTAGCATGTTTGTCTTTAGCTCGGGTGGGGTTGATTCCACTTGCTCTTGCCACATCTCAGGCTGGGGGAGGAGCAGACTCCTAAAGCCCGTACCCCAGAGAAGCGGGTTCAGGTTGACCAGGTCCCAGAGTCATACCAGTATAGTCGGTTATTCTAGTTCAGCCCGATGTTAGGGCAGCAGTATCTGAGGATGAGCAGATCAGGCTCGGGAGGTACAAGAAGTACCAACCTCTTACTTTCAGCGGCTTAGCTTCAGAGGATGCACAAGGTTTTGAGGAGTGCCACCATATCCTCCGCACTACCGGTTTTGGGAAATGTATAACTGTTGGCCACTTATGGCTATGTATGTCATTTAGTAGTTTATGATAAATGATTAAATAGTTCAATTCTGTTACTAAATCAACATGTGTTAGGCTTACCTAGTATTAGAGACTAGGTGCATCACGATATCGTAAGGTGGGATTGGGACTTGTATTCATAGGGATGTTCAATACCATCTTATAGAGCTTGTGACTTATATTCGTCGGGTTTTGGGAAGTTGTATATGCTGAGTTGCAGAGTTTTCTTTATAATAGTTGTTGAGTATTTGAGAGTTTATTCGTTATTTCAGATATATTCCGCATTTATGTTAGGCTTACCTAGTCTTAGAGACTAGGTGCCATCACGACATCCTACAGAGGGAAATTAGGATCGTGACAAGTTGGTATGAGAGCTCTATGTTCATAGGTGTTACGAGTCACAAGCAGGTTTAGTAGAGTCCCGTGGATCAATACGGAGACGTCTATACTTATCTTCGGGAGGCTATGGAGCTGTTAGGAAAAGCTTCATTTCTTTGATTCCTTATCGTGCAATTTGTTGACTTCGAAATTCTAAATGTCTATCTTTCTATTCTCTCACAGATAGTGAGGACACGCACAACTGGATCTGATGATCAGACACTCGCGCCCCCTACTAGAGCCGCGAGAGTGCGAGGCCGGGCAGAAGCCGAGGACGGGCACGTGGTGCAGCCAGAGCACCTGCTTGAGTTGCTACAGAGGAGCCACCAGTAGCTCCAGTTGAAGGGCAAGCACCTTAAACGCCTGTTACTACCCTTGCACTTCAGGAGACCCTCGCCCAATTTTTGAGCATGTTTTGCACTCTAGCTCAGGCAAGGTTGATTCCACTTGCTCCTGCCATATCTTAGGCCGGGGGAGGAGCACAGACTGTCGTAGCCCGTACCCCATAGCAGCGAGTCTAGGTTGACCAGGTCCTAAAGGTCATACCAGTATAGCCGGTTGTTCCAGTTCAGTCCGAGGCTAGGGCAGCAATATCTGAGGAGGAGCAGATCAGGCTTGAGAGGTACAAGAAGTACCACCCTCCTACTTTTAGCGGCTTTGCTTCAGAGGATGCACAAGGTTTTCTTGAGGAGTGCCACGTATCCTCCATACTATGGGAGTTATGGAGTCGAGTGGGGTTTGTTTCAATACGTTCCAGCTTAAGGGAGCGACTTATCAGTGGTGGCGAGCATATGAGTTGGGTAGACCGGCCGAGGCAGCTTCACTCACCTGAGCTCAGTTCTCAGAGATGTTCATGAGAGATTTTGTTCCCTAGAGTCTTAGGGATGTATGGCGCGCAAAGTTTGAGCAGTTTTGCCAGAGTACTATGATCGTATCAGAGTATGCAGTCAGGTTTAACGATTTGTCCAGACATGCACCAACATTAGTTTCCACTATCAGAGAGCGAGTCCGTCGATTTATCGAGGGGCTCAACCACAGTACTAGATTCAATATGGCTCGAGAGTTGGAGACTTATACCCCACACTAGCAGGTTGTGGTGATCGCTCAGAGGTTGGAGGGTATGTGGGGCCAGGAGAGAGAGGATAGGGAGGCTAAGAGGCCTCGAGATTCTGGCATATATAGTGGTGCCCGTACTCCAGTTACAGCCCGTCATGGTAGAGGCTATGTGAGCCGTCTTTTTCATTCAGCACTTCCAGCTTCCAGTGGTATTCCGGCTACTCCCAGGCCTCAGGTTGCCCATTATGCACCGCCACTGTCTAATGCACCTCTTGCACGGGGTGCTTTTAGCGGCTAGCCCAGACGACTAGGACCGAGCTAGTCTTAGTAGCCCCGTCCTCCGAGAGCTTGTTTTGAGTATGGTGACAGTCGTCATTTGGTGAGTTACTACCCCAGACTCAGGAGAGGTGCACCTCCGCAGACTACTCAGGCTCCACGTATTCCACACGGCCCTATACTTCCCAGGTCGTGGTTACCGCACTAGTTGCCACTCCACCTACACAGCCAGCTAGAGGTGGAGGTCGGGAAGGTAGGGGTCGCCCTAGAGGGGGAGGCCAGGCCAGATGTTATGCTCTTCCTTCTAGAACGGACGCAGTTGCATCCGACTTAGTTATCACAGGTATTATTCCAGTTTGTCTTAGACATGCATCAGTCTTATTTGATCCAGACTCCACTTATTCCTGTGTATCATCTTACTTTGCTCTATATTTGGGTATATCCTATGATTTCTTGAGTTCTCATGTCTATGTGTCCACTCCAATGGAGATTCTATTATTGTTGACAATGTGTATTGGTTGTGTTTAGTTTTTCTTGGTGGTTTTGAGATTAGAGCTGACCTATTGTTGCTCAATATGGTAGATTTGTATCATCTTACTTTGCTCTATATTTGGGTATATCCTGTGATTTCTTGAGTTCTCATGTCTATGTGTCTACTCCAGTAGAGATTCTATTATTGTTGACAATGTGTATCAGTCGTGTTTAGTCGTTCTTGGTGATTTTGAGAGTAGAGCTGACCTATTGTTGCTCAATATGGTAGATTTTGATGTTATTTTGGGCATGGACTAGTTGTCGCCCTATCATGCTATTCTTGATTATCACGCCAAGACAGTGATGTTGGCTATGCCAAGCTTGCCGCGGTTGGAACGGAGGGGTACTTTGGATTATGTTCCTAGCAGGGTGGTGTCTTTGCACAGCGGATGGTTGGGAAGGGGCGTGAGGCATATCTAGCCTTTTTGTGAGATGTCAATGTTGATACTCCTACCGTTGAGTCAGTTCCGATAGTGAGGGATTATCCATATGTATTTTCGGCTATTCTTCCGAGCATGTCGCCTAATAGGGATGTCGATTTTGGTATTGATTTATTGCTAGGCACTCAGCCCATTTCTATTTCCACCATATCGTATGGCCCAGTGGAGCTAAAGGAGTTAAAGGTGCAGTCGTAAGAGCTGCTTGATAAGGCTTCATTCGGCCCTGTGTGTCACCTTGGGGTGCTCCGCTCTTGTTTGTAAAGAAGAAGGATGGTTCTATGCGCATGTGTATTGATTATCAACAGTTGAACAAGGTTACAGTGAAGAACAGGTATCCATTGTCACGCATTGATGACCTATTTGATCAGCTACAAGCTGCCAAAGTATTCTCAAAGATTGATTTGCGGTCAGGCTATAATCAGTTGAAGATTCGGGAGTTGGATATTCCGAAGACTGCCTTCAGGACTAGGTATGGTCATTACGAGTTCCTTGTAATGTCATTTGGGCTGACCAACACCCCGGTAACATTCATGCACTTGATGAACAATGTATTCCAGCCCTAGCTTGACTCATTCTTCATTTGTTTATTGACGACATCTTGGTATACTCCGGGAGCCAGGAGGATCATGAGCAGCACCTGAGGATCGTGCTCCAAACCTTGAGAGAAAAGAAGTTATATGCAATATTTTTAAAGTGTGAATTCTGCTTGATTCGGTGGTGTTTTTGGGTCATGTCGTATTGAGTGAGGGGATCAAGGTATATCAGAAGAAGATTGAAGTAGTGCAGAGTTGGCCCAGACCGTCTTCAGCCACTGAGATCCGGAGTTTTCTTGGTTTGGCAGGGTATTATCGCCGTTTCGTATAGGGTTTCTCATCTATTGCTGCTCATATGACCAGATTGACCCAGAAGGGTGCTCCGTTCAGGTGGACCGAGGACTGTGAGGAGAGTTTTCAAAAGCTCAAGACTGCTTTGACTACAGCCCCAGTGTTGGTGTTGCCTACGGGTTCGGGGTCTTACACTATGTACTATAATGCATCGCGTGTTGGCCTTGGCGCGGTGTTGATGCAAGACGGTAGGGTGATTGCCTACGCGTCTAGATAGCTGAAGGTGCATGAGAAGAACTGTCTCGTCCACGACGTTGAATTAGAATCTAGTGTTCATGCCTTGAAGATTTGGCGGCACTATTTGTACGGTGTCCCTTGTGAGGTCTATACCGACCATCGGTGTGAGCACGTGATTTTTGCCCGACTTAATAATACTCCTACAAAATTCAAAAGAATAGATTTTTCTAATTATGTTGGCTTTATAGATTTTTTAGGAATTCCTTGTCAATTGTTGTTTGCGTTTCGTTGCACATTTAATATATTTAACTCACAAAAAAATACTATAAAAATGTCAAAAATTTTCATGCATTGCATTTTAGGTTTTTATTTGCATTTTTAGGATTTAAGTCGTTCATCAATTTCATTATCAAACAAAAATCACAAAAATGGTCATTTTCAATATTTAGCTTATAGTTTTAAAATTAGTATTTTCCTTGAGTTTTAAGTTAATTAATTATTCTAATGTTAGAAATAGATAATTAATTTAATTCTACAGATTAGATTTGATTTAGATTTTTAATTAATTTTATAGGATTTTAAAATAAAGGAAAAAGAAAAAAAAAAGAAAGGGAAAGAAGATGATCTTTCTGGATTTGGGCCAAACAATTGTCCAAGCCCAAGTTCCCTAATTCTCCCAAACCAACCCCAGCCCAATCTCCATATCCTGGACCCGATCCGGTTCCCCCCACACCCAAACGACCCCGTTTTCCCTACCAAATGATCCCAGTTGTTGATCAATTATGATCTAACGGCTGGGAACTGAATTCCCTTCTCCCTTTTAATGGTCCTAAGACCCCCCCAAACCCTAGAAACCTATCCCAGACCCATTTCATCTCCCTCTCTCACCCTCAGCCTTAGACCGTTGCCAGAAATTGCCCACGGCGGCAGCACCGTTCCAAATAACCCCAAATCTTCACCCTATGACCACCACACTTCCCTAATCCCAAATCCCTTACCGATTTTCCCAAATAATCACCCAAACTCCCTGAATTTCGGTTCTAAGAAGTCAAGAAAACCTAGTTCGCTTTTCTTTTTCGATTCTAAATTCGGGCTTATCTTTCGTTATTACCTGCCCCAATCGACTACCTTCAGAGTTGAATGATGATTGGTTTCATGCTGTTGATGGTCACCTCCGCTTGATTGGCCATAGAACCTCTCCACTCTATTCGCAACCGCTTTGGCTCAGGCAGTAGATTCCATAGCTTTGAGGTATCGTTTTGTATTCAATTCTCCGGCCAAGCTATGGTCGTTATCGTTACAGGCAGCCAATGTCTCTACCTTTCGAGCATGAATTAGTGCTCGTGTGACGATATCGACCGCTGCTCGGATTGTTTGGAACCAGCAGTGATATCGTCAATGGGTAATACTCACTTCCGTTCTTTCTTGGTCATTTGGCTTAATTGTATGATCTATCGATAGATTGGTGTTTTCTTATTTTTACATGATATAGTTTAGTTTTAGGTTAATTACAGCATGTTTTAGCATTAGCTTCAATTACACTTAGTTGGTTTTGTTGGAATTATCATTTGAATTGCCTGTTTAATGATGCATTAACCATTGTTCCCACCTCATTTCAATCTGATTCATGCTTAGTTTTATTCAGGGTTGTGGTCGATTTAGATTTTAAATGCTGAAATACTTGGTTTGTTAGAATCATCCACTAGGTTAAATTGCATAATCGTTTTCCTCTTTTGATCTTTGCTCTATTTTGGTCTTTGCCCCGTTTTATTTGTCCTATTTTGTAAATTATTAGGATCTTATTGGAGTTAACTGAAATAAAGGAATCTAGGAGGGTTTTTGAAGTGTTTTTAGAAAATAATATATCTGAAAAATGAAAGAAGCTTCTAGAAAGGGAAGCTGTCAAAAACTATTAATAAAAGATGTTGAAAAACTAGACAGCTGTCCATTTCTGTTTTAAAAGATGCCAATCTCCTAATTTTAAGGGGATGCTGGCAGATTCCCTTATTCTCTTTCATTACATATATCTTGCACACCAACACTCATATAAGGGAGCATATACTCCTCACACACAGAGGTGATTTTCTGCAATATTCACACACAAAAATCACACACATTGATTTTACACTGGGCAGATTAGATGTAGACTCTTGATATTCACTGGTTTTCTGGAGATTATCCTCAGTTGGTTTCCCTTCCTGTTATTTGATTATTTTTATTTTTCTGGTGTTATTTTGGAGTTGGATTTAGCGTCAGCTTGCTGTTTCTGCTATTATTACTCTGATATTGCTATTGTTTCACTTTAACTTCAAAGACTTATTTTCTATTTTGTTGATCTTGCCATAATCAGGTACTACTTCTGGCTTGCATAATGTAGACATTACATTTAACTAGGTGAATCTGCCTTTGTTTTAAATTTGCTTCAAGCCCTACAAATTTGCTTGAACATTGTAATGTTTTCCTAGTGTGTTTTTGGAGTCATCAATCAGACAGGCTATCTTTTGTTCCTGTCTAAAGTGTGATTGAATCGACACTCATTTTATTTTGTGGTATGAGTTTGAAAGATGGAATTTAGTTGAGAAGCATGTACGAGAAGTGGAGCTTCAGGGCTGATCACAGGATATGGCTAAGCTGTTATATGCAGATTTGGAAATTTTAAGGAAATTCGTTTATTTATAAGTAGAACTAATGCCGTTATCCTTTTCTGGGTTCAAGTTGTATAGATGATAAAAAATAGTTGTTGTTTATGTGTTCATAAGTGGATGATATGACCTTGAATTTGGATAAAATGAATTCATGCTTAGATTTGGTTTAATTATCTTTCTTTCTTTCCAATTGTGCACAAAAGTCATTAGTTTGGGATTACTGTGTTGTTGCTTTCAAAGGTCGTTGGACCAATTATTTGGCCTAACATGGCTGTATGCCCAATTTGGGACCTAATGGTTCCCACACTATATCGTTTCGACTCAATTGCAGGCCCAGAAATGTTTGCAACAGATCTGGTTTAGGTTTGAACGTGAGTATTTTCTTCATGTGTACACGATATTGTGAAACCAACTATTAGCCATCTTAGCAATTAAATGAATCTATCAGAAGCATTTGTCAGCTCCTAAAATCAGTAGTCTCACGTCAGCTGATCCTAAGTCAAATTCTTAATTAATTAATCTCTCCATTTCTTGGCCCTCCAGTTTAGGATATGCGATAGTTGTTTAACTAGTAGAACAATTTAATAAGCAACAAAGGCATTTTGCATTCATGCCGTCTAAATCCATAAGCTCTAGATTTCACGCGCAAATCCCAAATTTTAGGATAATAGAATCACAAACATCCTAGTTGCTTTAGGCGCGATTAATAATAATCATCGTGACTATGGGTACGGTTCCCATGGCATAGTCATGATACGTAATCCCCAATTCGAGTGTGCGTTTCACGTGACTCGACCACAACTTCAAACAATAATGAAATTAAACACGTTGTAGATTGAGGGTGCATTTCACGTGGCGCGATTTGCGATATGTGTAGACAATGAGTGTACGACAATGTGGCTCGTCTCAGTTTAATTCCATAAAAGCTTAAAACGCAATAAATATAATAAAAGCGGTAAGAGGAATAAAAATGCAAATAGGTTTAAATGTATAATTAAATCATATAAGTAGGCCAATTATTAATAGTTGAGCGACCATTCTAAAATCACGAAACTCGGGAGTGGCTCACACTTCTCCCGGGTTAACTGAATTCCTTACCCGTTCTTCCGGTTTGCACAGACTTTTAAACAGAGTCAAATTTCCTCGATTTGGGATTTAAAATAAACCGGTGACTTGGGACACCATAAACTAACCTAAGTGGTGACTCTGATTAATTAAATAATCTCATTTCGATAGCGTCACTTTAATTAGAAAAAACTCTCTATCCCCTCGGGAAAAAGGAGGTGTGACAACCGGAGTCTACAACATCTGTTCAAACAGAAGGATCTTAACTTGCGTAAGCGGAGATGGTTAGAGTTGCTCAAGGACTATGATATCACCATTCTATATCATCCCGGAAAGGCTAAAGTGGTGGCCGGTGCCTTGGTTCGATAGGGGGAGAGCTTGGGCATTTTAGCATATCTACCAGCAACGGAGAGGCAATTAGCATTGGATGTTCAGGCCTTGGCCAACCTGTTTTTTTATATTGGATGTTTTGGAGTCGAGTTTTGGCTTGTGTGATTTCTCGGTCTTCTCTTTATGATCATATTAGAGAGCGTCAGCGTGAAGACCCCCATTTGCTTGTCTTCAAGGACAGGGTTCAGCACGGCGATGCCAAGGAGGTCACTATTGGGGATGACAGTGTGTTACGAATGTAGGGCAGGCTATGTGTGCCCAATGTAGATGGTTTGCATGAGTTGATTCTTCAAGAGGCCCACAGTTCGCGGTACTCCATTTATCCGGGTGCCACTAAGATGTATCAGGACTTAAGGCATTGTCGCACCCCTTTTTTCTCGCGAAATCAGGTTTCGACACGTGACAACTCTTTTAAGGAAGGTGTTAAAAGAGAGAGTCACCACCTAACGGGTTTGAGGTGCGTTAGGGCACCTATTTGCAAATAACTCTGGTTTAATCAGTTTGCGTCACCAAATATCGGGTAAGGGCTCAAATTACCTCGAAGAGAAGGTGTTAGGCACTCTTCGGGGTCCACAACTGTTGGTCCCGGCCGAACACGAATTATATGAATTAGTCAGATAAACAAGGATAGAGAAAAGCAAGAAGTTTGGGAAGTTATTATCAAAAGTCCTTGAATAAACATAAATAATTGATTTTAAGACAAGATGGGAGAGGGTGTCCTAAGTTTTTTTAGCCTAAAGGATCACCCCGTGCAATATAAATAATACTTCATAACTCCCTCGAGATGGGGTGTTACTCGTATTATTCAGCGGGCACAGACTATCATCTCCTGCTACCCGATTACTATCTTTAAGTTGTTACCTAAGGCGCACTAATTGATTCTAAGTCGTACCTTATGCGTGCACTACCCGTCCCATGCCTATGGTCCAGGAGGCGTTTGGACCTCTATTTTGGGTGGCTCTAAACTTAACTTAGGTTGCTCAAAATTAGAAAACTAGGCGACATACAAAACGAGTTGGACTTCATGTAAAAGCAATTAAGGGCTCAAGTTAGCCTCCACACTTAGACAACAAACGCATGCAAACAAATTAGGCGTTTAACAGTACAAAATTGAAACGCGTTAAAGTCATTAAGCCCTATAGACATGGTTTCTATGTGACCTAGGAATTCAAACATGCAGGCAGTTTCATATGCAAGGTGCCATTTTAGATATAACTTCTGAGCGACTATACAATTGCCTACTGATTGCAGGTTATAAGCGATTAAAAACCTATAGACATGCTATCTAGGTGATTTACGCAGTAATTAGTAGTGATAGCCATGTAAGACATTCAGAATTACTTAGTTTGATCCTATAGGCATGCTTTCTAATAGTGGCAACGAAACGGTGTTGAAAGTTTAATATTAGCACTTAAAAAGCGAGTAGGATTACCCTATAGGCAGGATTTCTGCAATTAGCGATTGAATTGGTTTTAGCTCCTATAGGCATGTCTCCTAAGTGAATAATTATAACAACATCACATTAACCAGTTAAAACCCTATAGGCATGATTCCTAAAATGCAGATTTGCAGAACATAAACTAACATAACCCTATGGTCATAGTATCTAACGAACATGCTATAATGCAAATTGAAACATTGGTCATTTTATTTCCTATAGACATGATATCTAACAAACATGTAGAAACAGAATATGTTAAACGAATTAAACACTCAATTCCTATAGGAAGGTTATCTAACACACATAGTAGCAGAACATGTTCGAGCAAATTATACACCTATAGGCAGGATTTGTACCCGTTCATGCAAACAATTAGAATAAACCCATTTTCCCAATTTTACTAACACCCAATTGTTATTACAACATTATTACAGACCCAATGAGTGAAATAAATTACAGAATCAAAATAGCTATAGTGGGCCTAAGGCGGGCTCAAAGTATACCCATCCTGGCCAGGCCTTCAATATCATATCCAACATGCTTCAACATAGCCCAGAAACAATCTTCATGGCCAAAACCCAGTAGCCAGAGCTAATCAACAGCCATTTACACAAACCAACTGGTTTATCCAGTAGGTGATCAAAGGGTGCAAAGTTGAGCAATTAGGAAAAGTGGAAAAGAACCTTGGACCCTAGTGCGTCAGAGTTTCCAAAGGCTCACACTAGGGAGGTTGATAGAGGAAACTTAGGGGGGAGGGCTTTGGCTTTCAGCCAGCCCAGAATTAAACTCATGACAGGAGATAACCAGTGAAAATAATAGTAAAGTAATAGGTTTGGAAAAGCATTTGCAAACTTATAAGATAATCACACAATGAACATGAACTAACATATTGGGCAGGGTAACATATGCCGAGAGACAAAGAATCTAGGATTGCAAAGTTAATAGCCAAGGGCATTAGGCTAATAAAACCAAGTAATGCAACCAATTTAGAACTTAAAGGATCATATTATACCAAACTCAGGATTAAACAGTATAATACAAACAGGATCAGGTATCATAGAGGGCATTAGTCAAAGAAGATTAGTTTCAAAAAGATCACAAGTTATTAGAGGTACAGATAGGTCATGGAAAGGACGCATAGAGTGGCAACAATAGTCATAGGAGCATACAACATTTAGAGCAAAGGTCTTAAACAAGCTGGGGCAGGTCAATAACATCAATTAATCACTGGAAGTTCATAGTTAGGTAGAGGAACATGGATTAAACCATGTAATCAAAACAACACTAACTAAGCATGCTTTATTCTGTCTAAATTAACTAAGTTAGGTGCAAAGACATCATTAAGCTAGCAATTATAAGCAGAATTAAACAGGAAAAGAGTCAGGAGAACATATTAGATCATGCAATTCAGAGAACATGCTAATTAGAACGTAATAAACATTGCGAAAGTTAGAAACTAACCAGTGATTGTTCAATAAATAAGAAAAGAACTACAGTAAGGATCCAGAGTCTCGAATGTGTCAAGTTCTAAGGGTTTCAAGAACCCAGGGCAGTGCTCACACCCAAGAGAGGTCGAGAAAAGTAGAAATCAGGTGGTCTTGTCTTTCAGCCAGCCAAGAGCCAAACAGAATAGAGTAGTAAGCAAATACAAAATAGAAACCTTAATTTTTTGTGAAAAATAGTGATTGAAGTCCTTCCAGAAAGGGGAAGGGGAGTGGGTTTTTATAGTAGCAAAGTTAAACACACAAACAAGAAAAAACAACCAATCAATCTTAAAAAAAGGAAAGAATAGCATGCGAAATTGATTCAGAATCAATTTAGGAGAAGTCAAGCAAACCCTAGTTTTTTAGGAAAAACAAATAAGTGGATGTCTAGATCAGGGTGTCGGCATCACACATATAGCATGTGTGCCGTGAGTGAGAGGGTGGTCGTAGATCAGTCCTCAGCTCTTCGACTCGAGGAAGAAGCCCCGGCTAACTCCGTGCCAGCAGCCGCGGTAAGACGGGGGGGGGGGGGGGGAAGTGTTCTTCGGAATGACTGGGCGTAAAGGGCACGTAGGCGGTGAATCGGGTTGAAAGTGAAAGCTGCCAAATACTGGCGGAATGCTCTCTAAACCAATTACCAGAATATACACAAAAATAGTAAGATATGACGACTATGGACATAATAACAGTTAAAATAAGAGAATCGAACCATTTTGGTTCGATGTAAAGAGATATGAAAACCCTAGTTTTAGGGTAAGTAAGAATCAACAGAAAATACACAGAGATTTGTACCTGTCACAACCCGGACTTCCCACCCTCGGGAGTCGTGATGGCACCTACTAGAGAAAGCTAGGCAAGCCAACTATTCCGATTAATTTACCCTTTTCATTTTTAATCTCTTAACAATTTCAAATTAGCATATAATAAGCAGCGGAAATAATAATGCGAAAAGAACGAAATTTAACAATTTAGCTAATACCAATACGAATCCATAAACATAAACCACCCAGAACTGGTGTCACAATCTCACGGACTATCTAAGAATACTAGATATAGGGTCTGAACAAGAAAGTACATGTCTGTCTCTGAAATAGAAAAAGAACAGAAAGAAACTAGATAGAAAGGGGCCTCCAAGGCGTGCGGACGCCTACAGGACTACCTCGCGTCTCCGACGGACTGAAGGCAGCAACCCCTCGCTAAGGTCCGTATGCTCCAGTACCGGGATCTGCACAAAAGAGTGCAGAGTGTAGTATCAGTACAACCGACCCCATGTACTGAGTAAGTGCCGAGCCTAACCTCGGCGAAGTAGTGACGAGGCTAGGACACAACAACAAATAACCTGCAATTAAACAGCATCTAGCAGAATAATAGTAATAGAAGTAATTCAAAAGTAACAGGGGAAGGGTAACATGCTATGGGGGAAATACCAACATAAAGATTTACAGTAATAACGAAATAAAACAGTTAAGGCACCTGAACTGACAATAACAAGAAATCATGACAAACAGGCAATAAGTGCACGACATCACCCTTCGTGCTTTTACTCTCTATCCTCACCAATGCAATCAAATAATGAAAGTGTGCACATCATCACCCTTCGTGCTTTATCTCTCTTCCTCACCATATAAATATTAGAAATGTGCACGGCATCACCCTTTGTGCTTTATCTCTCTTCCTCACCATATGCATCAATATCAACGTAAATATACACGGCATCACCCTTCATGCTTTATCACTCTTTCCTCACCATATGCATAAGTATGAATGTGCACGGCATCACCCTTCGGGCTTTATCACTCTTTCCTCACCCAAACAATAGCAACAACAACATCCCGGAAAGGGAATCAACAATAAGAATATGTACGTCCGTCCCGGCAAGGGAATCAGCTATAACCAAACTTGTACCAACAATTAACTTCACAAATGAACCTCAACTAGAGCCAATGCTCAACATCAACCAAATACCAAGAAGATACTCATAAGTCTTGCTCAACATGGATAATCAACAATTTAGGCATTTGTAGTAATTATTAAGGAGCACAACGATCACAATTTAAGACTCACGGGCATGCTCGACACCAACGTATAGATGCTCGTCACCACACCTATACGTCGTACACTACACCAGCACATAGCAAATAAGGCACAATACCTATTCCCTCAAGCTAAGGTGAGACCAAACACTTACCTCGAACTTCCACGGCCAACTCAAGCCTCAAACACCGATTTCCCTTTAGAACTTGCCTCCAATTTACTTGTATCTAACCCAAATTAATTTCACAACATAAATAAATGCTAAAGAATTCGACCCCAATGCTAAATTATAGGTTTTCTATCATTTTCCCCAAAAAGTCAAAAATCGACCTCGGGCCCGCTTGGTCAAAACTCGAGGTTTGGACCAAAACCCGATCACCCATTCACCCACGACCCCGAATATGCAATTAGTTTCGAAATCCGACCCCAAAACAAGGTCTAAATTCCAATTATTCAAAAAGCCCTAACTCTACCCAAATTCCCAATTTCTACCATGAAAATTCTTGATTTTTGATTAAAAAGTGATGAAAACGTTGGGTAATTGAAAGAGTAAAGTTTAGAATTGATTACCAACACTTTAGGGATGAATTTGTGTGAAGAAAATCGCCTCTAGGTCTTGGTAGTTCGAAAATATGAAGAAAATGGGTTCTGCCCGTTTTTAAATCTGTTTTGAAAAGACTGGGCAGGCCTTCATCGCGTTCACGATGGGCCTGCTGCATTCGCGATGGGGCAGGCCCATATGGCCTTCGCGTTCGTATTGGATGGCCCGCGTTCGCGGAGCTTTTGCTCCTCAAGACTTCGCGTTCCCGGTCAAAAGGCCGCGTTCGCATAGAACAAATCGAGCTCCCTCCCCCAGGCCCACTAACTCTATGCGTACGCGTGGGCTAGAACGCGTTCGCGAAGGGTAACCCACCAGAGCTTCGCGTTCGCGTCCTAAGCTCCGCGTTCGCGAAGAACAAAATGACCCCTGAGGAAATTTGCCTTACGCGTTCGCGAGTGAAGCCACGCGAACGCGAAGAACAAATTCACTGTGCACCTGCAACAGCTATCACAGCAGAAATTCTAAGTTCAAAACATCCTGAACCCCCTCCGAAACTCACTCGAGCCCTCGGGGCTCCAAACCAAACATGCACACTAACATAAAACATCATACGGACTTACTCATGCGATAAAATCGCCAAATAACACTTAGAACTTCAAGTTTAGCATCAAAATCAAAGAAAAATCTCAAGAACTCGTAAGTTTCAAATTTCACAACCGAGGGTCCGATTCACGTCATATAAATTCCGTTTCTTACAAAATTTTACAGGCACAACTTAAATACCATATAAGACCCGTACCGGGCTCCGGAACCAAAATACGGGCCTGATACCATCAAATTCAAACACATTTAAATTTTCAAAAACTCTTATAATTTCAGTTAAACAATTTTCTTCAAAAATTCATTTCTCGGGCTTGGGACCTCGGAATTCGATTCCGGGCATACGCCCAAGTCCCATATTTCTCTACGGACCCTCCGGGACCATCAAATCACGGATCCGGGTCCGATTACCCAAAATGTTGACTGAAGTCAACTTAAATTCAATTTTAAAGGCAAAATTAGCATTTTTATCAAATTTTCACATAAAAGCGTTCCGAATATACGCCCGGACAGCGCATGCAAATCGAGGTGAGATGAAAGGAGGTCTTTAAGGCCTCAGAACACAGAATTTGACTTGTAAATCAAGTGATGACCTTTTGGGTCGTCACATCCTCCACCTCTAAAGCAACCGTTCATCCTCGAACGGACATAGAAAAGAAGTACCTGAGTCAGGGGAAAGATGGGGATAAAGGCTCCGCATATCAGACTCGGACTCCCAGGTAGCAGCCTCGGCAGGCTGACCTCTCCACTGAACACGAGCAGAAGGGTAACTCTTAGATCTCAACTGACGAACCTGCCGGTCTAAAATGGCCACCGGCTCCTCCTCATAGGTCAAGTCCTTGTCCAACTGGACAGTGCTGAAGTCCAACACGTGGGATAGATCGCTGTGATACTTCCGAAGCATGGACACATGGAACACTGGGTACACAGCTGATAAACTTGGCGACAATGCAAGTCTGTAAGCCACCTCTCCCACTCGATCAAGAATCTCAAAAGGACCAATGAACCTAGGGCTTAGCTTGCCCTTCTTCCTAAATCTCATCACGCCCTTCATGGGCGACACCCGAAGCAACACTCGCTCTCCGACCATGAATGCCACATCACGAACCTTGCAGTCGGCGTAATTCTTTTGCCTGGACTGAGCTGTACAAAGCCTATCCTGAATGATCTTGACCTTTTCCAAGGCATCCTGAACTACATCTTTACCCAACAACCTAGCCTCTCCTGGCTCAAACCACCCAACCGGCGACTGACATCGCCTACCATATAGTGCCTCATAGGGAGCCATCTGAATGCTCGACTGGTAGCTGTTGTTGTAGGCAAACTCTGCTAATGGCATGAACTGATCCCAAGAACCTCCAAAGTCAATAACACATGCTCGGAGAATATCCTCCAAAATCTTGATAGTACGCTCGGACTGTCTGTCCGTCTGAGGATGAAATGTAGTGCTCAACTCGACCCTCGTACCTAACTCACGTTGTACTGCCCTCCAGAAATGCAAGGTAAACTGCGTACCCCGGTCAGAAATGATAGACACAGGCACACCATGAACACGAACAATCCATCGAATATAGATCTCTGCCAACCGCTAAGAAGAATAGGAAACCACCACAGGAATGAAATGCGCTGACGTGGTCAGCCTATCCACAATAACCCACACTGCATCGAACTTCCTCTGAGTTCGTGGGAGTCCAACAACGAAGTCTATAGTGATATGCTCCCACTTCCACTCAGGAATCTCAATCTTCTGAAACAAACCACCAGGTCTCTGATGCTCGTACTTTACCTGCTGACAATTCAACATAGGCAACAATGTCCTTCTTCATTCTCCTCCACCAATAATGCTGCCACAAGTCCTGATACATCTTAGCGGCGCCCGGATGAATAGAATACCGGGAACTATGGGCCTCCTCTAAAATCAACTCACGAAGTCCATCCACATTAGGCACACAAATACGACCTTGCATCCTCAAAACTCCGTCATCGCCAACTGTGACCTGCTTGGCACCTCTGTGCCGCACTGTGTCTCTAAGGACAAGCAAATGAGGATCATCATACTGCCGATCTCGGATACGCTCAAATAATGAAGAACGAGCGACTGTGCAAGCTAACACACGACTGGGCTCAAAAACATCCAACCTCACGAACTGATTGGCTAAAGCCTGAACATCCAAAGCAAGCGGTCTCTCCCCGACCGGAATATACGCAAGGCTGCCCATACTAGCTGACTTCCTACTCAAAGCATCGGCCACTACATTGGCCTTCCCCGGATGATACAAGATGGTGATATCATAGTCTTTCAATAGCTCCTACCACCTCCTCTGCCTCAAATTTAGCTCCTTCTACTTGAACAAGTATTGCAAACTCTTGTGATCCGTTAACACCTCCCATGACACGCCATATAAATAATGTCTCTAAATCTTTAGCGCGTGAACAATGGCTGCTAGCTCCAAGTCATGAATTGGATAATTCTTCTCGTGAATATTCAACTGTCGCGAAGCATATGCAATAACCTTGCCATTCTGCATCAACACCGCACCAAGTCCAATACGGGATGCATCACAATATACTGTATATGGCCCTGAACATGTGGGCATAACCAACACCGGCGCCGTAGTCAAAGCTGTCTTGAGCTTCTGAAAGCTCACCTCACACTCGTCCGACCACCTGAACTGGGCACCCTTCTGGGTCAACTTGGTCATTGGGGCTGCTATGGATGAAAACCCCTCCACAAATCGGCGGTAATAACCCGCCAAACCTAAGAAGCTCCGGATCTATGTAGCTGATGTGGGTCGAGGCCAGTTCTTGACTACCTCTATCTTCTTCGGATCCACCTGAATACCCTCTGCCGATACAACATGGACCAAGAATGAAACTGAACTCAACCAAAACTCGCACTTCGAAAACTTGGCATACAACTGACTGTCTCTCAAAGTCTGGAGAACGACTCGAAGATGCTGCTCGTGCTCCTCCTGACTGCGGGAATAGATCAAAATATCGTCAATGAAGACAATCACGAAGGAATCCAAATAAGGCCTGAACACTCGGTTCATCAGATCCATGAATACAGCTGGGGCATTTGTCAACCCAAACGACATCACTAAAAACTCATAATGCCCGT
Organism: Nicotiana attenuata; assembly: GCF_001879085.1. NCBI lineage: Eukaryota > Viridiplantae > Streptophyta > Magnoliopsida > Solanales > Solanaceae > Nicotiana > Nicotiana attenuata. The sequence continues at coordinate 74,918 of NW_017672981.1, forward strand.
ACCGAGTGTGAAAAGCTATCTTAGGGACATCGGATGCCCTAATCCTCAACTGATGGTAGCCAGATCTCAAATCAATCTTCGAAAACACTTTGGCACCCTGAAGTTGATCAAACAAATCATCAATCCTCGGCAATGGATGCTTGTTCTTGATGGTGGCTTTGTTCAACTGTTGATAATCTATACACATCTTCATCGATCCATCCTTCTTCTTAACAAACAATACCGGCGTACCCCGGGGCGAGACACTAGGTCTAATGAAGCCCTTGTCAAGCAAGTCCTGCAACTGTTCTTTCAATTCTTTCAATTCTGGCGGGGCCATACGATATGGCAGAATAGAAATGGGCTGAGTGCCCGGAGCCACATCAATGCAAAAGTCAATGTCCCTGTCGGGTGGCATCCCCGGCAGGTCTGAATGAAACATCTCTGGAAACTCACAAACAACGGGCACAGAATCCATAAAAGGAACCTCAGCACTAGAATCACGAACATACGCCAAATAGGCAAAACATCCCTTATCAACCATACGGCGAGCCTTCATATATGAGAGAACCCTATTGGTAGAATGACCAGAAGTCCCTCTCCACTCCAAATGAGGCAACCCCGGCAATGCTAAGGTCACGGTCGTGGCATGACAATCCAATATAGCATGGTAAGGGGATAACCAATCCATCCCCAGAATGACATCGAAATCCACCATATCGAGAAGTAGGAGATCTACATGGGTCTCAAGATCCCCAATAACGACCACGCAAGCACGATAAACGCGATCTACCACGATAGAATCACCCACCGGTGTAGACACATATACATGAGCACACAAAGAATCACGAGGCACAACCAGATAAGGGGTAAAGTAAGATGATACATAAGAATATGTGGACCCTGGATCAAATAGAACTGAGGCATCTCTACTACATACTAAAACCGTACCTGTGATAACTGCATCAGAGGCCTCAGCCTCAGGTCTGCCTGGCATAGCTTAACATCGGGGTTGGGGCCCACCACTCTAAACTGCATCCCTAGGACGGCCTCCTGCTGGCTAGCCTCCACCTCTAGCTGGCTGGCCTCCACCTCTAGAGGCTTGACCTCTACCTCTAACACCTCTACCCCTACCTCTAGCTGGCTGAGCAGGCGGTGGAACACCCGGTGCTGGAACCATAGCACGAGAACCCTGGTGCTAAGAACTGCACGAGGCTCGAGGGCAAAACCTAGCAATGTGCCTCGTATCGCCGCAAGTATAGCAAGACTTCGGCTGCTGAGACTGCTGACCTTGAAACTGACCCTGACGGCCTGGGTAACCATCCTGAATACACTAGAGCGGAGGTGCTTTGATAGGAGCTGGTGGTGCACTGTAGGGCAACTGATCAAAATACTGTATATGAGAACCACGGCCAGCTGGAGTACCGTGAGAAGCCTGAAGTGCTAACTGAAATGGCCTGGGAGGATGGCCTCTATTAAAAGAATCCCTACCTCCAGACGAGGCACCACTGAATCTGCCAGAATGACGAGGCCTCTTATCAGACCCCTGACCGCTCCCCTGAGCTAAAACCATCTCAACTCGCCTTGCCACATTGGCCGCATCCAGGAAAGAAATCTCGCTACCTGTCTCCTTAGCCATCTGCAGTCTAATAGGCTGAGCGAGTCCCTCAATAAACCTCCACATACTTTCTCTCTCGGTGGGGAGTATCAGAAGAGCATGACGAGCCAAATCAATAAACCTTGTCTCGTACTGGGCGACAGTCATAGTACCCTGCTGGAGACGCTCGAACCGCCTGCGGTACTCCTCTCTCTGAGTGACAGGAAGAAACTTCTCGAGAAATAGCTGCGAGAACTGGTCCCAAGTGAGAGCTGGTGATCCAGCCGGTCTGGCCAAACAATAATCTCTCCACCATTTCTTGGCAGAACATGACAGACGGAAAGCAGGAAAATCGACCCCTTTGGCCTCCACTATCCCCATGTTCCGAAGAACCTCATGACAACTGTCTAAATAATCCTGGGGATCCTCTGAAGATGTACCACCATAAGTAGTTGTGAATAGCTTGGTGAACCTGTCCAATCTCCACAAAGCATCGGCAGACATAGCTGCTCCATCACCGGTCTGAGCTACTACACCCGGCTGAACTACTCCAACTGGCTGAGCTGCTGGAGTCTGAAACTGGGGAGCCATCTACTCCGGAGTGCGGGTAGCGGAAGTCTATGCTCCTCCCCCAGCCTGAGAGACGACTGGTGCTACAGGAAGTAAGCCTGCCTGGGTGACACTCTCCAAAAGGCCCACTAGACGGACCAGAGCATCCTAGAGTACCGGGGTAGCGATGAACCCCTCTAGGACCTGAGCTGGGCCCACTGGAACTGTCTCGGCCGGAACCTCATCATCAAACTCTAGCTGAGGCTCCGCCACTCGTGCCGTTGCACTGGGCTGAGCTCTGCCCCTGCCTCGGCCATTAGCACAGCCTCGCCCTCGCCCTCTGCCCCACGTAGATGCTGTCGCTGGGGGCTCGGGCTGCTGATCAGCGAATGAAAAAGCACGCGTTCTCGACATCTGCGAAAGAACAGAGTAGAAGTTTAATTAGCATTGAGAAACCAAACCGCACGACAGAGATGAATAGAAGTGAACCTGTTCCTAACTCTACAGCCTCTGGGGGATAAGCACAGATGTCTCCGTACCAATCCCTCAGATTCTACTACGCTTGTCCGTGAATTGTGAGGCCTAAGCAACCTAGAGCTCTGATACCAACTAGTCACGACCCGGACTTCCCACCCTCGGGAGTCGTGATGGCGCCTACTAGAGAAAGCTAGGCAAGCCAACTATTTCGGTTAATTTACCCTTTTCATTTTTAATCTCTTAACAATTTCAAATTAGCATATAATAAGCAGCGGAAATAATAATGCGAAAAGAATGAAATTTAACAATTTAGCTAATACCAATACGAATCCATAAACATAACCCACCCAGAACTGGTGTCACAATCTCACGGACTATCTAAGAATAATACAAATAGGGTCTGAACAAGAAAGTACATGTCTGTCTCTGAAATAGAAAAAGAACAAAAAGAAACTAGATAGGAAGGGGATGCCAAGGCCTGCGAACGCCTGCAGGACTACCTCGGGTCTCCGACGGACTGAAGGCAGCAACCCCTCGCTAAGGTCCGTATGCTCCAGTACCGGGATCTGCACAAAAAAGTGCAGAGTGTAGTATCAGTACAACCGACCCCATGTACTGAGTATGTATCGAGCCTAACCTCGGCGAAGTAGTGACGAGGCTAGTACACAACAACAAATAACCTGCAATTAAACAGTATCTAGCAGAATAATAGTAATAGAAGTAATTCAAAAGTAACAGGGGAAGGGTAACATGCTATGGGGGAATACCAACATAAAGATTTACAGTAATAACGAAATAAAACAGTTAAGGCACCTGAACCGACAATAACAAGAAATCATCACAAACAGGCAATAAGTGCACGGCATCACCTTTTGTGCTTTTACTCTCTATCCTCACCAATGCAATCAAATAATGAAAGTGTGCACAGCATCACCCTTCGTGCTTTATCTCTCTTCCTCACCATATGCATCAATATCAATGTAAATATACACGGCATCACCCTTCGTGCTTTATCACTCTTTCCTCACCATATGCATGAGTATGAATGTGCACGGCATCACCCTTCGGGCCTTATCACTCTTTCCTCACCCAAACAATAGCAACAACAACATCCCGGCAAGGGAATCAACAATAAGAATTAAATACGTCCCGGCAAGGGAATCAGCTATAACCAAACTTGTACCAACAATTAACTTCACAAATGAACCTCAACTAGAGCCAATGCTCAACATCAACCAAATACCAAGAAGATACTCATAAGTCTTGCTCAACATGGATAATCAACAATTTAGGCATTTGTAGTAATTATTAAGAAATACAACGATCACAATTTAAGTCTCACGGGCATGCTTGACACCAACGTATAGATGCTCGTCACCACACCTATACGTCGTACACTACACTAGCGCATAGCAAATAATGAACAATACCTATTCCCTCAAGCTAAGGTTAGACCAAACACTTACCTCGAACTTCCACGGCCAACTCAAGCCTCAAACACCTCTTTCCCTATAGAACTTGCCTCTAATTTACTTGTATCTAACCCAAATTTATTTAACAACATCAATAAATGCTAAAGAATTCAACCCCAATGCTAAATTATAGGTTTTCTATCATTTTCCCCAAAAAGTCAAAAATCGACCTCGGGCCCGCTTGGTCAAAACTCGAGGTTCGGACCAAAACTCGATCACCCATTCACCCACGAGCCCGAATATGCAATTAGTTTCGAAATCCGACCCCAAAACGAGGTCTAAATTCCAATTATTCAAAAAGCCCTATCTCTACCCAAATTCCCAATTTCTACCATGAAAATTCTTGATTTTTGATTAAAAAGTGATGAAAAACATTGGGTAATTGAAAGATTAAAGTTTAGAATTGATTACCAACACTTTAGGGATGAATTTGTGTGAAGAAAATCACCTCTAGGTCTTGGAAGTTCGAAAATATGAAGAAAATGGGTTCTGCCCGTTTTTAAATCTGTTTTAAAAAGACTGGGCAGGCCTTCATCGCGTTCGCGATTGGCCTGCTGCGTTCGCGCTGGAGCAGGCCCAAATGGCCTTAGCGTTCGCATTGGATGGCCTGCGATCGCGGAGCTTTAGCTCCTCAGCCTTTGCGGTCAAAAGGCCGCATTCGCATAGAACAAATCGAGCTCCCTCCTCCAGGCCCTTTAACTCTATGCGTTCGCGAAGGGTAACCCACCAGAGCTTCGCGTTCCGTCCTGAGCTCCACGTTCGCGAAGAACAAAATGAACCCTGAGGAAATTTGCCTTACGCGTTCGCGAGTGAAGCCATCCGAACGCGAAGAACAATTTCACTGTGCACCTGCAACAGCTATGACAGCAGAAATTTTAAGTTCAAAACATCCCGAACCCCCTCCGAAACTCACCCGAGCCCTCGGGGCTCCAAACCAAACATGCACACTAACCTAAAAACATCATACGGACTTACTCGTGCGATCAAATCGCCAAAATAACACTTAGAAATTCAAGTTTAGCATCAAAATCAAAGAAAAATCTCAAAAACTCTTAAGTTTCTAATTTCACAACCGAGGGTCCGACTCACGTCATATAAATTCCGGGCATACGCCCAAGTCCCATATTTTTCTATGGACCCTCCGGGACCGTCAAATCACGGGTCCGGGTCTGTTTATCCAAAATGTTGACCGAAGTCAACTTAAATTCAATTTTAAAGGCAAAATTAGCATTTTTATCAAATTTTCACATAAAAGCGTTCCGAATATACGCTCGGACCACGCACGCAAATTGAGGGGAGATGAAAGGAGGTCTTTGAGGCCTCGGAACACAGAATTTGACTTTTAAATCAAGTGACGACCTTTTGGGTATTCACATCCTCCACCTCTAAAACAACCGTTCGTCCTCGAACGGACATAGAAAAGAAGTACCTGAGTCAGGGGAAAGATGGGGATATCGGCTCCGCATATCGGACTCGGACTCCCAGGTAGCTGCCTCGGGAAGCTGACCTCTCCACTGAACACGAACAGAAGGGTAACTCTTCGATCTCAACTGACGAACCTGCCGGTCTAAAATGGCCACCGGCTCCTCCTCATAGTCAAGTCCTTGTCCAACTGGACAGTGCTGAAGTCCAACACATGGGATGGATCGCCGTGATACTTCCGAAGCATGGACACATGGAACACTGGTTGCACAGCTGATAAACCTGACGGCAACGCAAGTGTGTAAGTCACCTCTCCCACTCGATCAAGAATGTCAAAAGGACCAATGAACCTAGGGCTTAGCTTGACCTTCTTCCCAAATCTCATCACGCCCTCCATGGGCGACACCCGAAGCAACACTCGCGCTCCGACCATGAATGCCACATCACGAACCTTGTAGTCGGCGTAACTCTTTTACCTGGACTGAGCTGTACGAAGCCTATCCTGAATGATCTTGACCTTGTCCAAGGAATCCTGAAGAAAGGATGAATATAGACGGAATAGTAGAAAGGTCAAGGATTTGAACCGATTTTGGATCGATCTTGATGAGATATGCTTGCCATGTTTGGGTAAGCAGTATAGAAGAGTAACCAGTACCAGGGAGAGGCCGTATATGGCAAAGAATAACCATGGAATCCCATATTGGGTGGGATTAGGAGAGATTTTAGAGGGGGGGAGGGCGGCTAGGGTTCTTAGGAGGGAGAAGGGAGGTGAGGATATGAGGGCGGCGGACGGTGATAATGAGGTTAGGGTTAGGGTTAGGGGGTTTGGGTAGTTAAAGGAGGTGGTTTGATGTGGGCCGTTGATCTCAAAGATCAACGACCACGATTAGAAGGGAGCTGGGTCGGGTTTGTTTGGACGGGTCGAGACCGGGTTATGGGGTTGGGTTAATTTGGTTTGGGCTGGGGTATTTTGGTCTAGTGTATTAGGTTTTGGGCCATTGCTTGGTCCAAAAATAAGTAGAATTTAGGCTAATTTTTAAATACCCAATAGTTAACAAAAAATAATTTATAAAAGTAATTAATAAATAACAAAGATATTATTTGTGCACTAAAATGATTAAAAATAACTACTCAACATTATAAAAATATAAAAAGTTATTTTTTGCATAAATAATGTAATTATACATGAATATGGACTATTATTGCAAAAAATGTGCATCTAGCCCTAAAAATGCAAATATAATTATAAAAATATAGTAAAATATTTAAAAACATTCATGTTGGTGTAAATGATAAGTTTAGATGATTAAATCATCATAAAAAATAATTTGAAGGATAATTGCTGGATATTTATATAATAAAATGCAGTAAATAAATTAATTTAAAACCTTTAAAAATTATAGAAAATTATGTAAAATGCTTGTATAGGTTTTTAAGCTAAATGATGATGCAAATATACTATTTTGAAAGTATACATATATAATTTAAAAATATGAGGAAAAAATTGGGTATCAACAGGCATCACTAATTGTGAAGGAGATGAAGAAAGACATAATGGAGTATGTACGCCTAAATTGTCAGCATGTGAAGTATGAGCATCAATAGCCAGGTGGATTGCTTCAGAGTCTAGAGATTCTAGAGTGGAAATGGGAGCGGGTTACTATGGATTTTGTTGTTGGGCTCGCACAGACTCAAAAGATGTTTGATATAGCATGGGTGATTATGGATAGGCTGACCAAGTCGGCTCATTTCATTCCAGTGGTATCTACTTAATCTTCAGAGCAGCTGGCTCGGGTCTATATTCGCAAGATTGTCCGACTTCATGGCCTTCCGGTATCCATCATCTCTGACCAGGATACGCAGTTTACATCGCGATTCTGGAAGGCCGTAGAGCATGAGTTGGGCACATAGGTTGAGTTGAGTACAACATTCACCCTTATATGGACGGACAGTCCGAGCGCACTATTCAGATTTTGGAGGATATGCTTCGTGCATGTGTTATGATGGGAGGCGGTGTTGGTCTTTGGTGGGTTGGTTAGAGCTGGTTGAGGCTAGGCTATTGGGTGCTGACTTGGATCAGGATGCTTTGGAAAAGGTTAAATTGATTCAAGATTGGCTTTGCACAGCCCAATCTAGACGGAAGAGTTATACAGATCGGAAGGTTCGCGACGTTGCATTCATGGTTGGGGAGCGGGTCTTGCTCCGGGTCTCGCCCATGAAGGGTGTTATGAGGTCGGGAAGAAGGGCGAGTTGAGCCCTAGGTATATCAGACCTTTTGATATTCTCGAGAGGATTGGAGAGGTGGCCTACAGGCTTGCACTACCACCTAGTCTAGCTTCAGTTCATCCAGTATTCCATGTTTCTATGCTCTGGAAGTATCACGGTGATCCATCACATGTGTTACACTTGAGGAGCCGGTGGCCATTTTGGACAAGCAGGTCCGAAAGTTGAGGTCGAAGAATGTTATTTCAGTGAAGGTTCAGTGGAGGGGTCAACTAGTTGAGGAGGCGACTTGGAGACCAAGCACGATATGCATAGCCGTTATCCTTATCTTTTCACCACTTCAGGTATGTCTCTATACTCGTTCGAGGATGAACGTTTGTTTTAAGAGGGGAAGGATGCAACGACCTGGTCGGTCATTTTGAGTATTTTAGCCCTGATTCCCTATTTATTGCCTCCTCTACGTTGTACTATAGTTACGCGACTTGCCGGGGGTATTTGGTTTTGGTTTCGATTGAGTTTCGGAGTGAAATGGGACATATAGTTCCTAAGTTGGAGCTTTAAGTTGAAAGAGTTGACCGTAGTTTGACTTTTGTGTAGAGGACTCCGGAATGGAGTTTTGACGGTTCTAATATCTCTGTATGGTGATTTTTGACTTAGGAGCGTGTCCGAATGTTGATTTGGAGGTCCGTAGGTCGTTTTGTCTTGAATTGGCGAAAGTTAGAAAGTTGAAGGTTTGGAAGATTGGAAAGTTTGACCGGGAGTTGACTTTATTGATAGCAGAGTCAGATTCGGATTCCAGAAGTTGGAATAGGTCCGTCATGTCATTTATGACTTGTCTGCAAAATTTGAAGTCAATCAGAGTTGTTTTGGTATGAATCAGCATTAGTTTTGAAAATAAGAAGTTCATAGTTTTAATAGGCTTGAATTGTGTTGCGATTCGTAGAATCGATGTTGTTTGATGTGATTTTTGTCCTCGAGTACCTTCGTTATGTGTTCTGAAACTTGTTGGTATATTCGGACGGGGTCCCGTAGGCGCCGGTGTGATTCGGATTGAATCCGAAACAAGTTTGGACTTGTGAGATTGCTGCAGCTTTGTTGTGACTGATACAATCGCACCTGTGCATTTAGGGTTGCAGGTGCGGCGCCACAAAAACGGCACTCGAGCCGTAGAAGCAATTTTGTTCTTGCCCAGCTGGGACCGCAGATGCGGTCAATGACGCGCAAGTGCGCCTTTGCAGGCGCGGACGTGTCTTCCACAGAAGCGGAATTTGGGAAAAGGCCTTGGGGCTGGATTGCAGGTGCAGTCGATATCTCCACAGAAGCGCTAAGGGTTTCGCAGGTGAGAACCTTCTAGGCTTAAGCTGGAATGGCACTTGCGGTGGTTTTTTCGCAGGTGCAGCGTCGCAGATGAGACTGAGTGCCCACAAAAACAAAATCGCTGGGCAGAAATAGGGATTTTTCGAGGGTTTGATCTCATTTTTATTTTTGGACCTAGAGAGCTCGGTTCGTGGTAATTTTTCGAGAGTTTTTCAAGGAAATCGTTGGGGTAAGTGATTCTAATACGGTTTTGGCCATATTTCACGAATCTATGGTTATATTCATCATTTAATTTGTGATTTGAGTTGGAAATTTGGAGAAAAATTGTGAAAACTTCTTAGGCTAAATTTTGGGGATTTGAAAGACGATTTGAGGTCGGATTTGAGTAATTCTTATATGGTTGGACTCGTTATCGAATGGGTGTTTGGATTTTATTATTTTGATCGGGTTCCGAGATGGGGGCTCGGATTGACTTTTTGAGTTGAGTTTTTGTTTCTTTGTAAAGATCGTAAATTTATTATTCAAGATAGTTTCCTATAGTTTATATTTATGATATGAAGTTGTTTTGGCTAGATTCGAGCCGTACGGAGTTGGATAATAGAGGGAAAAACTTATTAGTGGATTGAGTTAGCATGTTTTGAGGTAAGTGTCTTGCCTAACTTTGTGTGGGGGAATTACCCTTAGGATTGGTGTTGGTTTGTGATAATTGTGATATGTGAAAGCCGTGTACGTAAGGTGACGAGTGTGTACACGGGCTAAATATGAAAGTTGACTGGTTTTAGCTATGTAGATTCCTTTCATGCCTTAATTGAGTTACTTTTACATGTTTTATTCTTCATCATTAGTCTATCTTCACATGCTCTACTTGTCTCATCTCTTACTTGTTAATTGTCTTTACATGATTCGTTGGAGTTAGTATTTCCTCTATTCCTTATTCATTTTAAATATTGATTTCTTTACTTGAAGTTGTTATTCTTGGAATATCTTGTTGTTCAAATTGGTATTGAGTTATGAAATAGTTCGCATTGAGAGAAAGTTGTGAAGTTGTGAAATACTATTCTTGTTGAGTTATTTACTTCTGGTTGCTATTGCTGAGACTCTTGTGCACATTCTGGTTGAGCGATGGGATATTTATTGTGAAAACACCATTATTCTTGATTTCTTTGGCAAGTTGTGATATTGGACACTTCAGGTGCGATTTGTAATATGTTGTGATATTGATACGTATGCGGTGGTATAAGGTTTTAGGGTTGAAATACATGTGGTGAGACAAAGTGGGCTTGATACGCGTGTTGCTAGTAGGGGAACTACTTGAAGCCATGCGGTGTGATAAGGTGGGCTAAAACGCGGGAAGCTATTTCGGAAAAAATAATTTTCAAAACTAAATGCAAGGCTCCCACGGTGATATAAGGAAAGTTTGTGAATTGTTTTGTAATTTGAGACTACGAGGCGGTACCTCGGTAGTGATTCTTGTTAATACTTCTCTATTACTTCACTTGTGTTTTGTTGCTTTGTTCCGTGTCATAGCATTCCTTGTTTTCTTCCGTGATGCATTATTTGCCCTAGTTCAGTGTAGCTATTCTCAGTGTATTTCTTTATTGTCTCATTTCTATTGTTATCCTTATGACACTGTTATAAACCTGTTCAGTTTCTTATTTATTCCAGTAGGGCCTTGACTTGACCTCGCCACTATTCTACCGAGGTTAGGCCTGACACTTACTAGGTACCGTTGTGGTGTACTCATGCTATGCTTCTGCATATCTTTTTGTGCAGATCCAGGTAGCTTCTACCAGTCCAGGCACCAGTGAAGCGAGCTTAGTTCGGAGACTTCAAGGTATACCTGCCGGCGTCCACAGGCCTCAGAGTCCCCCTCTATCTAGTCTATTTTATTTCCTTATCCTTTTATAGACACTGATGTATAGGGATGTTCAGTACCATCTTATAGAGCTTGTGACTTATATTCGCCGGGTTTTGAGAAGTTGTATATGCTGAGTTGCGGAGTTTTCTTTATATAGTTGTTGAGTATTTGAGAGTTTATTCGTCATTTCAGATATATTCCGCATGTATGTTAGGTTTACCTAGTTTTAGAGACTAGGTGCCATCACGACATTCTACAGAAGGAAATTAGGGTCGTGACAAAATTTCTCATTTTATCTTTAATGAGATAATTTATAGTCGTACAAATATTTTTGAATTATTATAAATTACAAATTTTAAAAGTTTTTCTTTTTGATAATACATTGTCTCAGAACGTGTCCCAATCTTTCAAGTGTCTTGCATTTAATGTTGTCACAGGACGATATTTTTATCTTATGGTTGACATGTAAAATAGAAATGATAAATAGCTAACTGAAAGATGAGTCAGTGTAGGACTACTATAGGAGGAATGGTCGAAGCATTTTACTGTTCCAAGATGATTTGCAGAAAATTAAGAGATAGAGCAAGTTGTTGAACGTATTGATTCCTTTTTCAGTTGGACAACAAATTAAAGACAAGAAGGACTTGATTTAAGGGAAGTAATGCAGAGATGTATACGTACGAACTAAAAGTACATTATTTTTCTGGAATTTCCTCAAGTTAGGGAGGGTCATGGTATTATCAGTAAAAAGATAATAGTTTTATATCAAATTTTGTATAGAATTTTAAATCATTAACGTGTTCACTTAAATTCATTTGAATATGACATTTTTGCGACTATTCTCTTCGTTATAATCACACAACTATCACCATACCAACCATCTTGATCGCTAGTTTATACCACTACAAGTTCCACTATTGCAAATCACATTCGCCACCAACCACCTGCCCAACCAATCTTCTAGCATGTTTGGCCAAATTTCTAAAATCAGTTTATTTTTAAAAGTGTTTTTCTCAAAATTACTTTTAGAAAAGTGTTTTTGGTAAGAAGTAGTTTGTGTTTGGGTAATTAATTTGAAAAGCATTTTTGAGCAGTAATTATTGTTTGGCCAAGCTTTTGAAAACTGCTTCTAAGTGTATTTTTCTCAAAAGTGCTTCTCAAAAAAGTAGTTTTGGAGAGAATCTACTTTTTTCTGCTTCTCATCAAAAGTACTTTTTTTCCTTTCAAAAGCTTGGCCAAACACCTCAATTTTTGGCCAAATGTGCTTTTGGCCCAAAAAAAAGCTTGGCCAAACAGGTTATTCATCGCGCAACCACTGGCATTGCCAGCCACGACCATTAACCACCATTAGCTAGTCACCTCAACAACAACCAACTACCACCGTCAATATATAGCCCGTTCCACCACCAACCATCGCCACAGACCACCATAATTAACAACTACCACCATCAATTGATTCACACAACCACTAGCTTCCTTTACCACTACTAACAAAGGATGAAAAGTGCATGAATGAATTTGCGTATTATTTTCTTGTGTGATTTGCAGGAGTTCAAATCGTTTTTTATATAAAATATGCTCATTATGCGTTTCTTACGTGAAAGAACCAACTTGCGCAGAAAAAGATCAAATAGGAAAAAAATAAAAGGCAAAAACATAATTGTGCAAGATACAGAAAAACTACATAACCCTAACAGCAATTATCAATTTACAAAACATGGTTACATTACATAATAGAATCGCAACTAACCCGTTGCATCCGAAATTCCCTCTTTCCGTACAACACTCCGTTAATTATATCAATCCCTAGACTTCCTATTACCTTAAAACAATATTAAATATACAATTCTCTACTGTTTTGGTCCGAAATAATTCTAGTATTTTGTAAAATTTAATTAAAATATTTTTTTTTTATACAAATATAATGATAGTATAATGTATGTGTTGTATGCAATTGTTTATGCACATTTTATTTAGAAAATATTCCTGGTATATTTACATAATAGGTAAAAGATACATAAGATATATATTAATATACATTAAATATTTATGAAATAATTCTAATATATAGCAAAATTAATTAGAAATGTTTAATTATACAAAAATTATAATAATTGTATAATGTATATGCTTCTATATCTTTTTTTTTTTTGCGTTTTATATTTAGAAAATATTCCTGGTCTATTTAGAATTACGATTGCTGTTTAAGTTGAAAGAGAAAGATAAGATGAAAACGAAATTGTTTTCTTTACTAGGATTGTTTATCTTTTTTTTTTTTTTTTAATTACTTAGGATTTTGAATAGGAAAGAAATATATATGATTTATGAATGAGAGAGAAAGAAAAATAAGATGATAACGTAATCGCTAATCTTGAGGAAGAGTTAAGGAATTAATTGTTACTATTCCTACATTTGTATAAAATGTGCTATAATTAAAATAAACCAAATGTTGTGATACTAATTTAAATACCTTTTTATAAGAGACCAACAATGTAAAAACTCAAAATAAATAAATTTCTCTACAAATAAAAAATGAAGCACCAATGGTTAATGAACAGCAAAGCCTATCTTTAAAGAATAACATAAAGCTTTACCGATTTTGGCATCTTGTCCAAAGTTCTCATCAAACTGAATTAGTGTACGGACCATTTTACAAGCAGAACACGCGAAACTGTGCTATTTCTTATATAAATAGTTCTTGCTATCCAAAATCAACTAACATGACGCCTTCTGTATAGGTCCGAATTTGACCGACCACGGCCGTAGCGAATAAGACCAGCAACTCAAAACCTACGAATCGGCATAGGGGTACGACCCAGAGGAAAGAGTGACGCCATCATAGTAGCGTCGGATTTGGCGCAGTAGGTAGTCCCTGATTCGTCGTTTCCACGACTAAGGAAAATCTCTCTCTATATAAGATAGGTTCGAGTCTTATAAAAGGCAGGCAGTTTTTGTGGAATATACAATTTTATTACCTTTCCTTTCTTGTGATCTCTCTCACTCTCTCTCTTTACCATTAACATCCTAGAGTTTATTATCTTCGGCTAAGATTTACCCCTTCATCCGTGATTGATTTGCTTAAAAGAAGAATCAAAAATCTTTTGAGTCAAACAATTTGGCGCCGTCTGTGGGTATTTCCATAGCCGAAATCATAGTTCTCATCTAGGATCTCAAAAGTAACGACTACTGTTCTTCAAATCCTGCAAAACTAAAAATGGCGGAGAAAGAAGCAAGACTGAAGAGAATAGCAGATGTCTCAAACAACCTCTTAATCTCCCTCAACGAAGCTGGTAGAGAAGACACCAAGAACACAACACCAGGAGATACACTGGAGGGGGAAATCTTGCCCTCTCCACACGAGGACCTAACGGTCTTGCACGAAAGAGAAGCTTCCACGTCTACAGTGAAAGAAACACCACCAGCGGTCAAAAAGTTACTAGAAGAATGGTTAACAAGCGCTTTGAACAACATGATCGAAAAATCCCCTCAAGGAAACGTCGGAGAAGTGCCAGCTGCAGAACCCGCAGTTAACACCAAAGAGCCAAGTATCGCACAAACGGGCAACGCTCACCCCCGCTCTATTGCAGGCGACGGTGCACTCGTGGCCATCTTAAAGAAAATGGAAGAAATGGAAAACGAAAATAAATCACTCCGCGACCAAATGAAGGAGCACCAGGAAAGAGTAGACAAAATACCTGGTGCCCCCAAACTGCTGCCAAAACGCGATGTGGGCCGATTCGTTGGACAACCATATAGCGATGGAGCCGCTCCTCACCCCATTCCGAAAACCTTCAAGATGCCACCATACTTGAAAATCTACGACAGAACTACGGACCCCGAGGATCATCTGATCCATTATGTCACTGCAGTAAAAGGTAACGATCTGTCGAAGGAACAAGTACCATCCGTACTGCTGAAAAAGTTTGGCGAGACCCCGACAGGAGGGGCCTTGACGTGGTATTCACAACTACCGGCACGATCTATATCAACGTTTGAGGAAATGGCGGATAAATTCGCTACCGCTCACGTAGGAGCAAAGAAAGCTGAAGCCAGGGTCAACGATATTTTCGCAATCACGCAAACGGCAGGTGAGGGCTTCGGGGCTTCCTCGCCCGATTCAACAGGGTAAGAATGAGCCTACCGAACGTATCGCCTACCGAACGTATCCAAAGGAATGGCGGTAGCAGCCTTTCAGAACGGATTAAACAGGAACGGATCCAAAGCGACCAAGAAGTTGCTCAGCAGGCTCATGAAATATCCCCCCACCACATGGGAAGAAATCCACAATGCCTATTGTGCCGAGGTGAGGGCAGACGAAGGCGATCTGAATGGCCCGATTCAGCGACTAACGTCAGTACAGACCGAAGCGAGGAAAGATCGATAACGAGGGGCGAAGGGATCAACCCCCGCATTTCAATCGAGAAAGGCATCAGCCTTATGTCAGAACATCTAACCCGCCTCCTCCAAGGCATACAGATGCCGTGATACGACACACCGCTCCCCTTCGGAACGAAAGAGTTATGCCTCCACTATTATCTGCTCATAAATTTTGTGTTTCCCCTTCAGAGATAGTGTACGCACTGGAGAAGTTGGGCACGAAGGTGCAATGGCCACAAAAAATGAAATCGGACCCAAGCGCGAGAAGGTCGAACGTCCTCTGCGAATTCCATCAGGAAAGATGACACAAGACCGAAGATTGCATAGGCCTACGGCAGGAAGTGGTCAGGATGCTGAACCAGGGGTATCTGAAAGAACTGCTCAGCGATAAAGGAAGGGCCAACTTCACCAGAGAACGCGACCCATCTCAAAGACCCCCAAAGCCACCATCACCAGCGTGTACCATACAAATGATCATCGGTGGTGGCAAGGACTCGATAATCAACCATGTGAAGTTCACCACCACGCACAAACTCAAACGGTCGGTCGCCTACGAACGGTATAATGACTTCGAAGACAGTATCATCTTCGAAAAGTCAGATGCCGACGGTTTTTCTTTCCCTCATTATGATGCTTTGGTTATAACATTACGCATCGCTGATACAGATGTAAAGAGGATCATGATAGATGACGGAAGCAGCGCGTGCATTATTCATCCGGGAGTTCTCACGCAAATGAGGCTCGCGGATAAAATAATACCGCGTTGCATAACACTAACGGGTTTTAACAATGCAGTAGAGCGGACATCCGGGGAAATAGCGCTGCCAGTCTTAGCCGGGGGAGTCACACTGGAAACCACATTCCACGTCATGAACCAGGAAACAGCTTACAACGCCATCATAGGACGCCCATGGATACATGCCATGCGAGCCGTCCCCTCAAGCTTCTATCAAGTAATCAAATTTCCCACCCCGTGGGAATATTCAGCATCCGAGGCGAGCCGCGTACCGCCCAGGAATGCTATCGTATCGCCCAAGATTACACGCACACCAAATAACTAAAAGGTGCAAGTGCGGAGGCATAGCAATCAGTCATGTCCGGAAATAAACGCGACCCGCCAATTGAGGCCATCAGAGACCCAGACATCATAGAGGCCTGTAAGGCGACCATAGAAGACCTCGACCCAGTCCAGTTGGACGACGCCGACAACACAAAGAAGGCTTACATCGGGCACAACCTCTCGGAGCCAGGTAAGTATCGTGAATTTTTAACTGACAACGCCGATTTGTTTGCCTTTTCCCACTCAGATATGCCAGGAATCCCGAAGGACATCGCCACTCATAGGCTGAACGTCGACCCACTCTACCCGCCGGTACGACAGATAAGGAGAAAATTCAATGCCGCAATCAATGAAGCGGTCAGCGAAGAGGTAGATAAATTGCTCACCAACGGTTCCATCAGAGAATCAAAGTATCCCCAATGGGTCGCCAATGTGGTCATGGTCAAAAAGAAGAACGGGAAATGGCGAATGTGTGTAGACTTCACCGATCTGAACAAAGCGTGCCCAAAAGATTCCTTCCCGCTACCCCATATCGACCAACTGATTGATGCGACAGCAGGGCACGAACTGCTGAGTTTTTTAGACGCCTACTCCGGTTACAACCAAATTCTAATGGCCGAAGAAGATCAGGAAAAAATGACTTTCATCACTCACCAAGGAACTTACTGCTATAAAGTGATGCCGTTCGGACTCAAGAATGCGGGGGCCACTTACCAGAGGTTAGTCACCAAAATGTTCAAGAAACAGCTCGGCAAAACAATGGAGGTCTATATCGATGATATGCTGGTAAAGTCGGCAAAGAAGGAGGACCACATTAGCCATCTGAAAGAAGCCTTCGAGATATTGAGGCGGTACGGGATGAAGTTAAACCCGAAAAAGTGCGCCTTCGGCGTGGCCTCAGGGAAATTCTTAGGTTTTCTCGTGTCGCAACGGGGAATCGAAGTCAACCCAGATCAAATCAAAGCCATCGACACAATACCTGAGGTGCTGACCAGCAAAAAACAGGTACAGAAGCTAACAGGGCGAATTGCCGCCCTGTCGAGGTTCATTTCACGATCCTCGGACAGATGTCACAAATTCTTCAACGTATTAAGAAAAGACCACGGGCTGCAATGGAACGAGGAATGCATCGACGCCCTGAGGAAGCTAAAAGCGTACCTGTCCTCACCGCCGCTACTCGTCAAAGCAGACCCAGGTGAGTGCCTACTCGTATATTTGGTAGTATCCGAAGTCGCTGTCAGTGCAGTCTTGGTCCGCAAAAATAAAGGTACGCAATCCCCTATTTACTATATCAGCAAAACGTTAATAGATGCCGAGACAAGGTACCCTCACCTTGAAAAACTAGCTCCGGCACTAGTCGTAGCTTCACGAAAGCTTAGACCATATTTTCAATGTCACCCCGTAAAGGTAATAACAACCTTCCCCCTGAGAAGTATCCTACATAAACCCGAACTCTCGGGTAGACTCGCCAAATGGGCAATAGAACTAAGCGAGCACGATATAACTTACCAACCGTGAACTGCCACTAAGTCGCAGGTGCTCGCCGATTTCGTCGCCGACTTCAGCGGAGAAATATTGCCCGCGGCGGAACAGGAAGCGCTTCGCGCTTCCGCATGTACCGACCTCTGGACCCTCTATACCGATGGCGCTTCGAACGCCTCAGGATCGGGATAGGGACTCGTCCTCGAAGTCCCCACAGGCGAGGTAATTTTCCAGTCCATACGATGCCCAGAGATGACTAACAACGAGGCCGAGTACGAGGCTGTAATTGCAGGTCTAAAATTAGCCCTCAAGTACGGCGCCCGATGACTCATCCTCCATTGCGACTCCCAACTCATTATAAATCAAGTCACCGGGACTTTCCAAATCAAAGAGCAGAGACTACAGAGGAATCAGTCGGAAATCCGTAAACTGCTGCCGGAGTTTGAAGAATGCCGCCTCGACCAGATCCCCAGGGCACAAAACATGGAAGCAGATGGCCTCGCCAAATTAGCTACGGCCACCAAAAATATTAACAAGGAAAGCGTGGTCACCCTCCTTCACTCAGCCATAGACCACATCGAGGTACTTTCTCTGAACCTAACTTGGGACTGGCGAAACCGCTTTGTGTCCTATTTACAGGATGGAATACTCCCGCAAGATAAGAAAGAGGCCAAGAAACTCCGGGTGCAGGCAGCTCGATACAGCCTGGTAAATCATGACCTCTACAAAAGAACATTTGGTAGCCCCCTAGCCAAATATCTTGGACCACACCAAACTAGGCAAGTACTGGAGGAAGTACACGAGGGTCACTGCGGCGCCCATATAGGGAATCGCGCCCTCGTTCGATGTCTCATTCGCGCCGGCTATTACTGGCCTACTATGAAAAATGAAGCCGCGGATTACGTCCGGAGATGCAAGCAATGGCAAAAGTACGCCCCTATGATACATCAAGCAGGGCAGCTCCTCCATTCGGTCACCTCGCCATGGCCTTTCATAAAGTGGGGAATGGATATAGTCGGCTCTCTACCAGCAGGACGAGGAAATGTATGTTTTCTTTTGGTTTTAACTGACTATTTCTCTAAATTGGTGGAAGCAGGTGCGTATGCTCAGGTACGTGAACAGGAGGTCATCGCCTTCATATGAAAAATATTATATGCCGTTTCGGTATCCCCAAAAAAATCAATTGCGACAATGGACCCCAGTTCATCGGAAAGAGAACAACTGAATTCTTCGAAAAAAGGCACATCAAGCGGATACTCTCCACGCCATATCATCCCGCTGCCAACAGCCAAGCCGAATCCTCCAACAAAGTAATACTGAACATACTGAAAAAGAAGCTCGAAGAAGCTAAAGGGATATGGCCCGAACTACTGCCTAAAGTATTGTAAGCATACCAAACTACGCCAAAATCCAGCATGGGAGAAACACCCTACTCACTTGTCTATGGGACCGACGCAGTCATACCTGTCGATGTCGGAGAACCCAGCCTGAGATACTCCCATATAAGCGGGGCAGATAACGACGAAAGTAGGTTACAAGACCTAGATGAAATTGAAGAACGGAGAGACATGACCCATGTGAGAATGATAGCCCAGAAGCAGCAAATGGAGAGATACTACAACAAAAAGGCCAAAGTAAGATCACTCAAAGTTGGCGACTACGTCCTCAAAGCCAAAACACTAGCATCAAAGGATCCAAATGAGGGGAAGTTAGGAACAAACTGGGACTGACCGTACAAAATCATAGCAACAACGAACAAAGGAGCATTCCAACAAGAGACAATGGAGGGAAAACCTCTCCAAAACAACTGGAACGTCGCCCATCTCAAGTACTTCCACTTCTTAAAGGGGTCACCTAAGTCGTACTCTTTTTTCCTCACCCGAGTTTTGTCCCAATCGGGTTTTCTCGGGGAGGTTTTTAACGAGGTGGCGAAGGGGATACGCTGTGGATCGGAACATTATTCATCACTTCGGTCCGTCGATTTACTCTCCGGGTCAAAGTAATGAAGGGACTATGCAGTTCAATCTCCATTGTACGAACGGAATTCAATCTCCATTGTATGAACGAAATTCGATCTCCATTGTATGAATGAAACTCAATCTCCATTGTATGAACCGAATTCAATCTCCATTGTATGAACGAAATTGATTCTCCATTATACGTACGAAATACATTCTCCATTATATGAATAGAATTCACTATCCATTGTATGTACGAAATACAAACATCCTAATGGCCAAGGCCATCGCCATTAGTTCGACCTCGTTCGAGCCACTATATCCCAATGGCCAAGGCCATCGACATTAGTTCGACCTCGTTCGAACCACGACGAGATGCCACGACGGGATATTACTTCGACGACAGTCGAAGCTACATCCCAATGGCCAAGGCCATCGCCATTAGGTCGACCTCGTTCGAGCCACGACGGGATACTACTTCGACGACAGCCGAAGCTACATCCCAATGGCCAAGGCCATCGACATTAGTTCGACCTCGTTCGAACCACGACGAGATGCCACGACGGGATATTACTTCGACGACAGTCGAAGCTACATCCCAATGGCCAAGGCCATTGACATTAGTTCGACCTCGTTGGAGCCACGACGGGATACTACTTCGACAATAGCCGAAGCTACATCCCAATGGCCAAGGACGTCGCCATTAGGTCGACCTTGTTCGAGCCACGACGGGATACTATTTCGACGACAGCCGAAGCAACATCCCAATGGCCAAGGCCATAGACATTAGGTCGACCTCGTTCGAACCACGACGAGACACCACTATGACGGCAGCCGAAGCAACATCCCAATGGCCAAGGCCATCGACATTAGTTCGACCTCGTTCGAACCACGACGAGATGCCACGACGGGATATTACTTCGACGACAGTCGAAGCTACATCCCAATGGCCAAGGCCATTGACATTAGTTCGACCTCGTTGGAGCCACGACGGGATACTACTTCGACAATAGCCGAAGCTACATCCCAATGGCCAAGGACGTCGCCATTAGGTCGACCTTGTTCGAGCCACGACGGGATACTATTTCGACGACAGCCGAAGCAACATCCCAATGGCCAAGGCCATAGACATTAGGTCGACCTCGTTCGAACCACGACGAGACACCACTATGACGGCAGCCGAAGCAACATCCCAATGGCCAAGGCCATCGACATTAGTTTGACCTCGTTCGAACCACAACGAGATATCGTTTAAACAAATAATCGAAACAACATCCCAACAAAGACCAAGTGTTATGCGATAAACAAAAAGGAAAAATGACGAACAGACAGTGACAAAACTGAAGTTTATATTACAACAAAAATATTATGTACATTCGTCCCCACGAACAGGTCCCGGTACGACCCACGTCCAAAAATTTACAAGCAAAAAAAAAATGAATGTACAGACTAAAACTACACGTTGCCCCTAGCAGGGTAGGCATCTTCATACCACGAATCCGAGTCAAGGCGGTTCACGTCATCAGAAGCAACACCCTCCCCATGGGGAGTGTCAGGGTCGTATCCACACGACTCACGAGAGGCACGCGCTTCGGTATGTACTGCCCGAACCTTCGCCTCCGTCGCCCGGCCCTCGGCATAAAAAGACCTATATACATCAAGCCGAGCCTCCGCATAGACCCACAACTCGTACAAGCGACGAGGAGAGCCCTGACCGGCCGAAGGAAGAGATGTGGAAGGTCGAGAATAACGATTTGCTTCCTCTGCCCCCTGCGAAGCCATTTGCCCTCGCAAGACGGCCAACTCCGCCTCTAACTCCCTAACACGCCTTTCGAACTCCGCAACTTGATGACCGGAGGTTTCCCTTTCCCCAGCAAGTTCTGACCTGGATATACGGAGGGCATCTTCCAAGGAGACCGTCTCAGAAATGGCAGCGGCCAACTTGTCGGCATTAGCATTTAATTCGCCCTTAAGTCCGTCGATCTCCATCGTTTTAGCACTCAGCTCGGCATTCAAGCCAGCTACCTTCAGCTACAGGTCGGCATTCTCCGCCGTTCCCCTCGACTCAGTTCGAGTTCGTCTTCCTTCGCCTTAAGAAGGACCTCCAGTTCGCTGTTACGGGCGATAGCCCTCACGAGCTCCTCGTCCGTCTCCTTCAGCTCCTCCATCCTACGTTCCAATTGGCCCTCCCGCTGCTTATGTCCCTCGCGAAACTCCTGGAAATCGGGATCCTGTTGATAGATGTCGGACATCGCCCAATGTTTAGCGCGGTACTGATGGTACCTCAACGACATCTTCTTATAGAGGCTCGTCCTTCTTCGGTCGCGGCGATCTCTTTCCACCTCCAGGACGAGGGTCTAGCAAAAGAAAAGCAGTTAGAAAAATACGCCTTTACCGTGCCAACCATACGATATAAAAAAATAAATCCACTTGGTTTCAGACTGGGTACAACCCAAGGTCATCATTCCCTTTGGTTTTCACAACCAAAAAATTATTCTGAAGGTTTACAAGAAGATCAAAAAATAAGAGATTGTATCAAGAATTATGTACAAAAGAATATGAGAACGTCCTNAAATACGCCTTTACCGTGCCAACCATACGACATAAAGAAAAGAAAGGGGAACCAACCTGCAAGGCCATACCGGCGACCTTCCGAGATAACTCCGCGTCACTCATCGCCCCAAGCGTTTCATTTCAGGAGCGGCACATAAAGGGGAAAGAGCCGACGCAACCTGCTCGCTATTCAGCAACAAGTTGTAACTTCCCGGAATTATCACATGACGGTCGGACCCATCCGTCGTCACATCCACACGGGTGTGGCAACCCAAAAACTCATCCATGTCCTCCGGGGCAACATCAGAACCCGATTCGCCCTCCTCCACATGAGCTCCTTCGACATGGGACGACGCCTCCCCTTCAGCGGGACGCACTGTACTGGCTCCCAGTCTAACTCTCTCCACTCGGGGTGACCTCCCCGACCTAATGGCATCAGCCATAAAAACGGGCGCCGGAGCCGCCCGAGATGTGCCATTTCCATCAGCCTCAGTGGCCACACCCTTTCCCATCTCCAACCTCCTCCGTTTTCTCTATAACGGCTCGTCACCATTAGAAGATTCGTCAACAGGACGCGGAGGCGGTGCCAACGAGGCCGCTTCTATCGTGGTCGCGGTCCTAGACCCTTCCCCCGATTGTAGGAGTAAAGGGCGACCCTCCCGGACCGACTCGCTTAAGATGTAGCGAGTGTCCATGGTAGCAATGGGTCGCCTAAAAGCCGAGACTGGTACCCTTCGCCTAGAAGCTCCCCGGCCTGTCGTCACAAAGAATTATACAGTTAAGTGAAGCCGTACAACCAACAAGGTAAAGAGAAAAAAAAACGTACCTAAGGAAACCTTAGGGCCATAACGATGTACGAAAGCAGACCAAGTTCGCGTCTCCTCCGCATAGGGCAGCAGGCCAGCGACCCAATTCCTGAGACCAATGACAGGATGGGGAGGACGAGCCATAGCTGTAATAACAAATGACCATAAGTTACAAAGAGTGGAGAAGACGGGGGAATTCAGTGAGGTACGACACTTACGGGCTTTATTCCACCGCTCTGGGAAGCCGGTGGGGTTAGAGACAACGTGCTCGGTCTTGATGAAAAAGTACTTATGCCAAAATTTACGGCTTGCCTGGTCATCGGTCCCAACCACCAGCCCTTTCGTACCACGAAGTCTCAGGTGCACCATGGTCCCCTTAAGGAAACCATGTGAAAATAAATGCAGGAGGTGATGAACGGAGACGCCGAACTCCGCCAATTCCGCATACTTAGCCAGCAGCAGAAGCACCTTTAGCGTATACGGCGTAAGCTGAGCCGGACAAATATGATAAAACCTGCAGAACTCGTCTGCTAGAGGAAAGAGGGGAAGGGTGTAACCAATCATAAAGGGGTATTCATAAAAGGCACAGTATCCAAGCCTGTGGTCTCCCTCCGCCAAAATCATCTCTACGTTGGCAGGAATACCGTATTTTATACGGAGGGCATCAAGGTGAGTCTGATTCGTCTCAGAGAGCACAGGGTTCGGAGTAAGAAGCGGATCCTTGGGGAAGTCATTCCGAGACAGGGGATGCCTCGGTAGTAGAGCCTCCACTGTAAGAGGGTTGTCACCCTCTTTTGCCTCCACCTCTCCGATGTCGGAAAGAGGGGCTGCATTCGACGGAGCGGCCTCAGGAACCCCTTCGTTAACACGACGAGATCTCGGCATGATTTTGTTTAAAGGAAACGAGCTATGAGAATGGAGTGAAAGATATGAGAACTTCCGGTCAGGAATGAGAACGAAGGGGATATGAGAGCAGAAGAAGAAGATCAGAAAATTATCAAGAATGGCCAAAGTTTTCCAAAGGAATTGAACCCTTCATCTATTTAGGGTTGGGTGGCGCCAGAATCGAGGCGGCAGGTTTCAAATCAGCGCAGGGAACCAAGCGCTGAACTGTCAGTCTGTTGCCTCGAAAACCCGCATAATGATGATGCATACGAAGGCTGATGTCATCCGGGATAGCGTGCACTCTTATGTTTCCTGCCATATATGACTACCGTCCCTCACTGATCACGTCGTAATATCTCAGCGAGTCAAATTCCTCCTAAGGGAGGGCATCAAGTCCGCTCATCAAGGACGCACCCCGTTGCGACCTCGACGAACGGAGGGACTAACTGTATAGATCCGAATTTGACCGACGACGGCCGTAGCGAATACGACCAGCAACCCAAAACCTACGAGTCGGCATAGGGGTACGACCCAGAGGTGGAAAGAGTGACGCCATCATAGTAGCGTCAGATTTGGCGCAATAGGTAGTCCCTGATTCATCGTTTCCACGACTAAGGAAAATCTCTCTCTATATAAGATAGGTTCGAGTCTTGTAAAGGGCAGGCAGTTTTTGTGGAATATACAATTTTATTACCTTTCCTTTCTTGTGATCTCTCTCACTCTCTCTCTCTTTACCATTAACATCCTAGAGTTTATTATCTTCGGCTAAGATTTTTCCCTTCATCCGTGATTGATTTGCTTAAAAGAAGAATCAAAAATCTTTTGAGTCAAACACCTTCAAGGAATAGGAATGCAAAAGGTCGATTTATGACCAATAGATCAAGTGACAATACAGCCTAAACTTCTCTATGAATTTACCTAAACTGATTTAGTATAAAAGGATCACAGTAAGACATATGTTGTTCTTGTTTTGTAAGAGGATATGTTAGTTTTGACAGTCACTAAAATGCTTTAGCATAGTTCTAGTTAGCAACCAATAACTGTAATTTCGGAAAATGGTCAATGTAGCATGCACATAAAAATAACAGATTAACAATTCAGAATATAATGCAAAGTTTTGATACTAAATGAGGTTAACTTTTCAAATCTAATAAGTTGTTTAGATCAGGTTCAACGTACGATATTGAACTTATCATAGACATGTTATGTTCTACTTAAATCCAGTACTTGTACTAATGGGATGGAACAATCGAGGTGCGTGCAAGCTGGTCCGAATATCACTGTATAAAAATAGGTAATTAACAACAACTTACTCACTTTCCTAATTATATTTTTCTAATTTTCCCTTGTAAATAATTAGAAAAAGGAAAGTTTTATAATTTTGCAAGAAACTAAGAAGATTAGGGTTCAGATTATTAAAAACAAGATAAGGTTTAAATCCAAAAAACTACATACGTTAGGTGCAAATTGTAACTTACTCTGTTTGATTACATGGCAATAGCAACAACAACCAACAAAGTTAGTTCAAGATATGCAATTTAACGTATTGCGTAATAATGCTAATATTCCCTTCTCATAGTGTCGCAACTCGCAACGATTCACATTGTGCCACTGGTTTGAAGCTTAGAGCTATTTATGTAAAAACGAGATAATGCATTTTTTTCCGCACGATTTAAGTTAAAAGGTAGGAATATTATCCAACTATATTCTTCTCTCTCTAACTTTTTTTGGGTCTTGAAATTCATCCCCTTCACTTTTTTATATAACCTCTCCATAATCTAATAATGACTGTAACTAAGTATTCTCCAAATTATAACCTCCAAACAACCCTTAAAATAAGAAAAAGGACGTCATCCAAAAATATTTATACATAACTCCGATCCCCATAAATGTAAAATTTGTAGTATTGGAAAATAACTCTAATGTACCCGCAGCATTGGATTTTCATATACGGAGAGATTTTTTTGACAGAAAAATCAGAAAACAAAAATAATTATGAATAATTCCATTAAACCAAACGATTACATCCCAATACCAACTGCTCCATATTAACGTCGAATGTGTTGTTGAACGATCCCTACACTATAAATCGTTGGTAATTATTTATTACTAACTTTTAATTGGTTATCTACACTATTCCAGTATTCCTTGGCATAATTCCCTGCCCTTCTATAATAGAATAATAAGATTTAATTAGCAGTTGATTAATACAAATCTCCAGCAGATTTCATAGGCAACTGTGGACTGCATAATATCCAGAATCTGTCAGATAAGGATTTCTTGTTCGATCTGTGAACTTAATTAATTTTAGATGTTGTGAACTAGGAATTGGACCAAAATCAGAATAAAATTAAATCAGGTGGAAACTTAAAGAATTATGGGGTTTTCCGGCTACATATATTGGCCACATTTAAAGACCAAGTTACTTTCATAATTTCAAATTATCAACAAAAAAAAGTAAAGACATATATTACACACCTTGCTGGGTAAAAGGTAAAAACATATAAACTCAGTGGAAATATATTTAAAAAGTAGTTTTATAGTTTTGCGTGGAAATAAATAAATTAGGTACAAATCAGTAAAAAGAAAAGAATAGGGTGCAATAAATAGGGGCACAAAATAGTGGAATTATAGGCCAGAGAGTACATTATATTGCCAAGTGCGTCTAACTCCTCTGCACAAATAAACTACTCCCTCCGTTCCGATTTATGTGAACCTATTTTTTTGGTTTGTACCAAAAAAATAACCTCTTTTTAAATTTGGAGATAATTAAGCTCAAATTTATAATTTTATCTTTTATGAGAAACTTTTATAATCACACAAATACTTTGAACTCCTTTTTGACTTGTTAGGACCTCAAACTCCAAAAATTTTCATTTTTTTCTTAAATTTCATACCCAATCAAATAAGTTTACATAAATTGAAATGGAGGCAGTATTAACAGTCAGATTTTTGTACAGAAAGAGGTGTAGATCGCCTATTAACTCATTGACATCTTCTTCAATTTCTATCATGCAACTATTGTGGGTCCCATTCCAATTCTCTTGTCGGCTCAAAGCAAATACTACTTATCACATAGGGATACCTACACGTTCCTTCACCTTTATGGATATAAAATAGGGAGACGGGTCAAAAATATTCTTTTACTATTCGAAAAAGATTATTTATACCTTCCGTTATACTATCGGATCGTTACTGCCCCGACATTACAAAACAGGTGCAAAACTATCCCTCCTCCGTTAAGGCCCTCGACCATGGCCAATACCATCTCACATGACTTGATATTTTGCTGAGATGGACGCTACATAGTTGGCCACCTCACCACTCCAACCCTATTTTACCTTCTCCCCCAATTTTTTTTACACCACTGTATTGGTCAGAATCCGACCACACGACCACAGTAGCAAGGACCCCGTCCCGACAACCCTGCAATAGCAGTCAACAAATTCGACTTCGCCTAATTGCTGCTATTTATGACATGAGTGTCGAGGTCGAGGCCTTCCCATGAGGGGAGGTCATTTCCTCGACCCGGCCCAAACCAAATGTGATAAGCATGAGGAGTTTTGGGCTATAAATAGAAGGAAGAAGAACCCNGGGGGGGGGGGGGGCTCCGAGAGAGTGAGGGCGAGGAAAGGAAATGAGATTCCACCTCCAAGGAGAAAAAAAAAAGAATTTGATTGTAATCTCCTGAACCTCTTCAAGGAGAGGCAGGCCGAATTTCCATAATCAATAAAAACCTTCCGGGTGTCATTCTAATTGATTCTTCTATCTCTACGATTATGTTCTTCGATCCAGTATCAATTAATGTTGACTACGATTTACCCCTTCTTCTACATTGATTGATTTGCTTAGAAAGTATTAAACAACTTTTTGGTCAAACAATTTGGCGCCGTCTGTGGGGATTTCCTAGTGAAAATACTTAGTTCTTCCTGGATCGAAGAAAACGGAACACCAAGAAGAAATTCAACTCAAACCAGAGTCAATGGAAGCGAATCAAACAAAAACAAAAAAGAGAAGAATCGAACGCCCCAACGGGGCCAAAAATCTTCCGCCCTGTTGACCTTGAACAGCCCGAGCGAGGAAAGAAGTGATGCAAAGCACTCCCCCTTCTCCTCCCGAGCGCTGAGTAAAAGAATGGAGCACCCCCCTTATCCACCATACTGTATCGGGCCGAAAACCAGCGCAGAGGCGTTTTAAACGAGGAACCGAAAATCGCCTCGAAGTAACCTGAGTGCCACGGTCAAGCGAACAATCATAGCACGGGCACAACATACACCCACACGGGCACAACATACACCCAGAGGCCGAAATGAAGCCAACACTTAACGCCCAAAGCATCGAACCATCGATGAAAACGAACTGGGACTCAGGCTGTGCCTTCGCCATCAAAACTCGACAGTTCGACCTCGCTCGAACTGGGACTCGGGCTGTGCCTTCGCCATCAAAACTCGACAATTCGACCTCGCTCGAACTGGGACTCAGGCTAAGTGCCTTCGCCATCAAAACTCGACAGTTCGACCTCGCTCGAACTGGGACTCAGGCTGTGCCTTCTCCATCAAAACTCGACAGTTCGACCTCGCTCGAACTGGGACTCAGGCTAAGTGGCTTCGCCATCAAAACTCAACAGTTCGACCTCACTCGAACTAGGACTCTGCCTTCGCCATCAAAACTCGACAGTTCGACCTCGCTCGAACTGGGACTCAGGCTAAGTGCCTTCGCCATCAAAACTCAACAGTTCGACCTCGCTCGAACTGGGACTCAGGCTGTGCCTTCGCCATCAAAGCTCGACAGTACGACCTCGCTCGAACTGGGACTCAGGCTAAGTGCCTTCACTATCAAAACTCGACAGTTCGACCTCGCTCGAACTGGGACTCAGGCTAAATGCCTTCGCCATCGAAACTCGACAGTTCGGCCTCGCTCGAACTGGGACTCAGGCTAAGTGCCTTCGCCATCAAAACTCGACAGTTTGACCTCGCTCGAACT
>NW_017672981.1:103922-157019 GCF_001879085.1 Nicotiana attenuata
AAAGATATGGAATGAGTGCAGGTACCTTGAGCCCAAAACTATAGTACAGGACCGGGCCAGAGGTGAGGTAGATCCCAAATACTTGGTTTGGTTCGGTAAAAGGTTTCAAATCCCCGAGAGACCCGCCAAAAGGCCACATGTGCAACAATTAACAAGCGAGGCTCAGGTACAGTGGGATTGGTTGGCTAAAGAAAAGGAGTACAGAGCTCGAATTGGAGCATTGGAAAAATAGGTTCAGGAGCTTCGGTTCGAAAACGGCCTGCAAGCCGCAGCTGACGAAGGTGATAAAAAGCAATTGGCCCAGGAGAATGAAGCTCTCAAGGCCCAAATTCAACAACTGAAATTAGATGCAAGGAATCGAGAAAGAAGTCTATCCGACGAGAGATTGGTAAGAGGGTTGAAGAAACAAGTCCAGGACTGTCAGGAAGAATTGGAAAAATCCGAGGGAAGCATGGCAAAACTTCGGGCTCAATGGGCCAAGAAGACCGAGGAAAGGGCCCAGTTTGTACAGCAAATGAAGAAAAACTATGAGGGAACCATCGCTAACATGAAAAGGAAAATGAACATTCTTGAAGAAAAGGCAGCCCGTCGGGAGAAAGAGCTACAGGCTGAGAGGGAAAAATGTTATGAATTAATCGCCGATATGGAGAAGGAAGTAAAATCGTTACAAGACCTTCACTTCCAGGATTCTCGGGTACTAGAGGCTCGCACTCAACAGATAAGCCGGCTACTCCAAGAGAAAGGTCAAATCAGGGAAAGAATCAGAAACATTGCCAACTACATTGTCATGAAGTGCCAGGCCGGTGAACGGATGAGTCATACCACATTCTTTGCCTCTGTGATGATATTTGTTCGCCAGGTTATGAACGATCTAGATCAGTTGCAAAAGGGTCTTGCACGCAGGCCCGCGGCGATGCCGAGTGATGCCCCACGGGCCCCAGGATTTGAAGCTTTGATGTACTCTTGAGTCTATAGTTTTCGTGTCTGGTCTTGTATTTTCTATTTCCAAGAAAGAAAACAAATAGTCTAGTAGCTTTGTAATTGCTTTTATTATTAATGAAAATTTGAAAATCCCCAAAACAAATTGTTTCTTTATCTCTTGCATTTAAGTTCGCACTTGTTTGCAAGAACTACGCTTGGTCTGATTCATGCGGGGGTCATGATACGTAGGCAATCTCCATAGGATTCGACCGTATCTCCTAAAAAAAAAAGAGACACGAGGGAAGGAAATAAGAGAAAACAAGAGAGGAAAAGAAACGCAGAAAGAAAATAAGGAATCAAGACCGGACTCGTCTGACGAGCCCCCACCCTGTGAATAGATCGTAAGTCACCAGAGAACTGAAATATAAAGCAAGAAGCAAAGAAGAATTCTTTATTCACGAAGTTGGAAATGCGGGCTATTGCCGCTTACATCTGATCTATGCCAGCCAATAAAAATAAAGAAAGAAAAGAGACAACAAACAACTAAATACGATTTTCTCTCACACGGCGCCAATGCCGTCGTTATCATCATCACCACCGGCGTCCCCAATAACTTCGGGTGTCGCCACATCATATCCACAGTTGGCTCGAGGCTCACGAGCCTTCTGGCGCGTCTTCTCGAAAGCTGCCTCATTCACGGTGCCCACCTCCCACAAGTTCTTGAAAATATCACGTTGAGCTTCGGCATAAACCCAGAGTTCATGAGCCTGGCGGGAAACAGCGACACGGGATGATCCAGCATGGGCCCTCAACCGCTGATTCTCCTCCTCCAGGGTCGCAACCCGATCTGACAAGGCTAAGGCCTCCATGTCAGCCGCGCCAATCCGCTCCTCGAGCGTCGCCTCCTTAAGGGCCGCAGTAGCTCTTTCCGACTCTCGCTCGGACTCATGTACACGAATTGCCGCCTCCAAGGTTGCTGCCCTCGTCGAAGCATCCAATGCTGCCCTCTCCATACGCTTCAAATCGGCAACCATGCTTTCCAGCGCAGCTAACTTCCCGCTCCATTCGGCATTCATCTCCGCTGTTCTGGCCTGGCTCTGCTCCATTTCCAACTACATTGCTCGTAACTTGCCCTGCAGGTGCTCGCATTCCGCAGCGACCCTTTGCCTACCTCGAGCTCCTCGTCCTTGAGGCGGATTTGCTCTTCGAGATCGCTCTTGCTGCGGAGCGCCTGCATTAGCTCCTGGTCCTTCTTCTCCAACTCCTCGCCCAAAGCCCGATTGTGGGGATCAGTCCTTAACCGCTCGTGCAACTCCCGGCACCTATCGCGATAACGACGGTATTTTTCCAGCATCTGCAAGAAGATCCTCGACCGGACATTGGCCCTACGAATATTTTCTACCTCCAACATGTACGTCTGCAAAACAAGAAAGCAGTTAAACTAATGCTCATTCTGCAACGGCGGAGAAACAAATCGAAATCAGATATAACATACCCGTAAGCCCATCACAGCTACTTCGTCCATTACCTCGACATCCGAAACATTCCTCTGGGACTCGTTTTCGGCCTCCGAACACAACAAGCTAAATTGTGGTACCAAGTTGCCTCCTTGTGTCAACAAGTTCACATCAGAGGGGATCTCAACAAGACGAGCTGACCCCTTCGCATTGACCACCGAGCGAGTAATGCCCTCCTCGAACATCCGAACATCATCAGGGTCCAAGTCAGACTCGGACTCGTATTCGTCTCTCACTACTCCCTTTCCCCTCTCAGCTGCCGAAGGTGCGGCGCGACCTGCCGAGGGTGATAGCGGCGCGCTCGAGGTTATGACGGCAGCATCAAGGGCCCGATTCTCCACCACAACGAGAGGTCCTGCGTCATAAGCAGCGGGGACTCCTGATTGGGTCGCTACACCAGCGGATTTCTCCTGGCTCTGACTGGTGGGAACAACCCCGACCACCCGCTCCCCCTCAGTGGTAGACGTCGCAACAACACCTTCCTCTGGGTTTTCTGGGGGTGAATCCAAGTTGATCACCGCCGGAGGAACCATCTCAAACCCTACCTTCCGCCTCTTTGCCGGCCCTTCTTCCTCCCCGACTGATGGCGAGTCGTTCTGAGGATGGACGTACCAGACCGACCTCCGGAGATATAGTCGCGGTCGGAGCAGCCAAGGCTACAGATTCTATCGACGCCTCCCTCGACGGATGAGCTGCAGGTACCGCACTGATACGAGCGGACGCGGACGGCCGACGGAAGGCTAACTGAGGAGCCCTGACTCTGCAAACCCTCCCTGGCCACGGCAAACAATACTCAAAAGGTAAGATCGAACGGAAGAGAACGCGTAAAAAATAAGGGCGCTATCTCACCTGTGAGGGGCCTACGTCCGAATCTCAGATGAAACGTCGACCATGTGCGAACTCCCGCCTTATGAGGAAGAATGGCCTCGACCCATTCTCGGATCCCCTCCAGAGGAGGCGAGGGTAACTTCTCGGCTGCAAAGCATCGAAATAGATCAATATTTACATGAGATATAAAGAAAACCAGGCCAAAGTGGGTAGTCTTCTAGTCAAGGATGAAGACTTACGGGCAAAATTCCACACTTCTGGAAATCCAGTCGGATCCGCTACAAGATGCTCAGTCTGCACATAGAAAAAGTTATCGAAAAAACGGCGATTGGTCCTGTCGTCCATCTTGACCACTAAACCTTTCGACCCTTGGGGACGCGCATGGATCATAGTGCCGCGAATCTTTTGGGGGCGAACAGGCTGAGCACGTGTCTCAGAGTGACCTCCCGACCGGCTAGCTCCGCGTACTTGATAAACATGAGGAACAGCTTGTACAGGTAAGGAGAGAGTTGGGCAGGACACACCTCATAATAGCGGCAGAAGTCGACCACCAACATTGGAAGCGGAAGTGTGTACCTCACTAGGAAGGGGTAAGCATAGAATGAGCAGAACCCGGGACGGTCGATCTGGACCCTATCTTCTCTCTTCGCCGGCACCATCTCGACATAACCAGGAATACCCCATCGTGCCCTTAAATCTGCTATTCCGATCTCCCCTATAAGAGGAGGAATATTTACCTGCTTCGCACTACCATCGGCGCTGAAATCCACCACTGCCTTCCCCGGGCGGGATAAAATTTCCTCGATCGAAGGAACATCTTCGCACTCCATCGGGTCTACGTCTCCGTCTGCCGAAGCAGGGTCCCCGGCCGCCGGAGAGATAGCCGGAAGTCTACCGTAAGAAGAAGTTCCTGTCATATTTAACTCACAAGAAGAGGAGGGGGGAACTTTGAGGAAGAAGCGAGAAAGCTCTAGATTACCGCGAGCAAAGGAGTCAAGAGGAACTCAGACCAATAGAAAGGGAGATATTCTGGGAATTCTCTCGAAGATAAGAAATAAAGTGCGAGAAACGAGTGACAAACCCCTTCAATTTATAAGAAACAAATTCTCCGGGGCGCAAAAACCAACGGTCGCCGCCAGAACCTGGCCGGGCACGAAACGATTCAGCTCCTTGGGAACGTGCGCTGCTGTGACCACCGATACAAAGCTACGTTTCGTTTATCAACCGGCTCTTCGGTTTCGAAATCATCGTGACGGCATAAGAAGCATTAAAGAGACGCCTCCGGGCAGTTCCGAAATTCATAACACGACCAAAGAAAAACACGCGGATCTGACTCCCTCCACGATTACGTCGCAAACATTATCCGTCCGCCGAGGTCGGTAAGATACGACCCCGACGAACGGAGGGACTAACTGTATTGGTCAGAATCCGACCACACGACCACAGCAGCAAGGACCCCGTCCCGACCACCCTGCAGCAGCAGTCAACAAATTCGACTTCGCCTAATTGCTGTTATTTATGACATGAGTATCGAGGTCGAGGCCTCCCCATGAGGGGAGGTCATTTCCCCGACCCGGCCCAAACCAAATGTGATAAGCATGAGGAGTTTTGGACTATAAATAGAAGGAAGAAGAACCCCTTAAGGGGGGGGGGGGGAGGGGGCTCCGAGAGAGTGAGGGCGAGGAAACAATCTTAGGAAAAGAGATTCCACCTCCAAGGAGAAAAAAAAAAGAATTTGATTGTAATCTCCTGAACCTCTTCAAGGAGAGACAGGCCGAATTTCCATAATCAATAAAAACCTTCTAGGTGTCATTCTAATTGATTCTTCTATCTTTACGATTATGTTCTTTGATCTAGTATCAATTAATGTTGACTACAATTTACCCCTTCATCTAAATTGATTGATTTGCTTAGAAAGTATTAAACAACTTTTGGGTCAAACAACCACCATCTCACCTTTCATCCAAAATCTCTTTTAAATAAAGTACCAACAGTTTTTGAGTGAAATGACTCTTCCTCCTACCGAAGCTTTGATTTCAATCGTAACTCTCCATCCTCATATGGAATAATTAATATTTATCATCATACTTTGTAAAGTCAGCTAATTAAAAGTTGAATGAACTACAATATTTTTCTCTGTTAATGTCACCAACTATGGGTGTGCCTTTGAGATTTTGGTTTTAAAAAAGAAAGTACATCATGTACATTTAGAAGACATCCCCTTCAAATAATTAAATAAATCAGAAGACTTCCATTAAAAATACACCAAGATCGTAGCTAGTGCATATTTGAGAAAGCAGCACATTCAAAAATCATTCTTGGGGAACATCAGCTTCACGAAGCAAAAACATTGTATCTTGGTTAAAACTTAAATACATTAGCAGACATGGCAATTGCATAAATAAGCAAAGATATCAGCCCTCAAATTCCTTTTTAAGAATAGAGAATATGTGTCTAACTTAACATTTAAAAAAATTGAGGAATGCAACTTTCAATTGCAAATTATGGAAGAAGTTATATTTAGCACGGGTACCAAAAGAAAATGAACAGGCAGGTTTCTCCAAGCATCAGATATCCAAATCCTTCTCACTAAGATTGAATTTTAGATCAATTCACAAATAATACTAATTTAAAGTTGTGAATTTACTCATTGCCATATTAAATCTACATTCTAAGTTGGTGGTGGTCCAAGAGCTTCTGGATGAAAAGGGAGAAGTTGGTAGAAGAAGTGGGAGAAGAATGCGGTGAGGTGGCATGCCATGTGGCATCCATTTCAGTAAATATCAAGCCACGCGGGATAGTGTTGGGCATGGTGGAGGGCCTTAACGGACGAGGGATATTTTTGCACCTGTTTTGTAACGTCGGGGACAATAGTGATCCGATAGTATAACGGAGGGCATAAATAACCCTTTTCGAATAGTAGAGGGATATTTTTGGCCCTTTCGCATTATATACGCTTAAAGTTTTTACTCATCAAAATATAATTTGGAGGTATTTTCGGATAAGTTTATAAGCTATAGCATGTTTGGCAAGATTCTCCAATTCTAGAAGTACATTATTTTTTTCAAAACGTATTTTTGAGTAGAAGCAGAAGCAGTTTTGGAGAAGCAGAAATAAGTAGCTTATCTCCGAACACACTTTTGAGGGAAAGAAATACGCTTATAAGAGTTTTTAAAAGCTTGGCCAAATATTAATTGCTGCTCAGAAGAACTTTTCAAATTAATTAGCCAAACACAAACTGTTTCTCACCAAAAGTACTTTTGAAAAAAAAAAGCACTTCTCAAAATAAACTGATTTTTGCAGCTTGGCCAAACAGACTACTAGTCAGAGTTATAAGCACTTTTTGATTTTTCTACCCATTTGATAAACCAAATGCCTATGAGTCAAAATCAGCCAAAGGTATAAGCTAATAACTCCCAGGTTATGCTTTCAACTTATAAGCACTTTTTGTTTGATCAATTTTTTTATTATTTTATCCTTAATATTTTTTATATAATTCTCAAAATATTTGGCCTACATAAAACCCCTATCTTTGTCTTAACTCCATATCCATCTTTCCTCCTTTTCGCTACAGAAAGCTTTCAAATTTACATTTTTTGGGCAAATTTTCCATGCAATTGTGTAGTCATTATCACAAAAAAATAAATTATCAGTAATTTTTTACTAGACACATCAATTGCTTATTATCAACTTTATTATTTTTATCCATACATATAATTGCTTATTTATAATTAAATTAATTTTAGCACTTCAAATGCTTTTCAGTACTTAAAGCTTAATTATCAGTTTTTCCCCATCAGGACAATGTCCCACACAAACAATTAAGATCATGAATACCAAGTACCAAGAGGGTTTGAAGCTTAGAAGCTAAACGAATTGAAGAAAATAAGTTTCGTCGAAAGTCGACAAGTTAGGAATGTTATAACATGTAATTTTGGGATGAAACTAGGGTGCTTAACATTATAAAAAATTATTGTATGATTTATTTTAGTCGTATGATAGCCGTGTGTTATGTTTTGAAGTGAAGCGAGTTGTGGAACAAAAGTTGGAGAAGGTCATCACAAGTTACATTCATAAATGTGTTGAAACTTAGGTCAAATATAGCTGAGCTTTTCTCCCAATATACTTGGAATTACGGGATGATCTACCTATCAAATTGAAGATCTACGAATCTAATTTCTAACGCAATTAACCGTCTGTTGATATGATATCGGAATAGAGTGATATTTTCGTTTTTGTGAGATTGCGCAAGCAGCTCCCATGGGACCCACAAAGTCGGTGTAAAACTTCAGCTTGTATTTTATTCAATTCTAAATCGTGTTCACTCATTTTTCTCGTCCAAAA
Source organism: Nicotiana attenuata (assembly GCF_001879085.1). NCBI lineage: Eukaryota > Viridiplantae > Streptophyta > Magnoliopsida > Solanales > Solanaceae > Nicotiana > Nicotiana attenuata. Next base: position 111,533 of record NW_017672981.1, read on the forward strand.
CAGTTCCTAAACCCTCCTAAATGCTCTCCAAGGGTTTCTCCATGATTCTAAGGTGAAAACCTAAGATAAAAACATGAATCTAATGCTAGAAACCCCCTGGTGCTTGCTAGATCGTAGTTCTTCATCTTGTGGCTGTTTTGGAGGGTTCTTCAAAGTAAAGTAACCTCAGGTTTTGTATTGTTCTTGTTGATTAAGGTAATAATCAGTCCCTCCTTCATATATATTAGATTTCTAAGGCAAACTACAAGTGTTTACACACCAACTTGAACACCAAAAGTTGATTCAAGAAAAGAATACAACACCTATAGTGTTGTGGTGTCATTGAGGATAATTGTGGGCTGTATTCGGCTGAAATTTCAAGTTGTTGCTACTGTCTAAGGTGAGTACAAGAGCCTACTAATTGTGCTAATGCTTTTTTGTATGTTGGTTAACTTGTTAAGATGATAAACCATAAGATAATACTTGGATTAGCTTGAGATGTTATTGTTTTTGATGGATGATTTGAAAGTTGCTCTTATAAACTTTAAGTGGCTGGAAATTATGAAAATTAAGTTGGCTATGATATTGTTAGTATGATTATGTTGGTTTACATGTCAATCTTATTGAGAAAATTTGTAACTAGAAAAGGAAATGGCTATAAAGCAGTTGGAGGTTGTCGACAGTAATATTATCTTATGATGGGCTATTTCGGGCAGCTTTAAAATTGAGTACAAGGTTGGAAATCCTTTAAAAGATATTTGTTATTATACTGAATATATTACTAAGTTAAAGAATGAATGATAATGGGGTTGAAGGGTGCTAAAGGGATTCAATCCGAGCTTGCCGCCCGTCGTGATATGTTGATGACTTGTTAATGTAATATTTTGTACCCTATTGTTGATGTTGTTCTCATTGTATTGCTCTGGTTGTTGTTGTTGGTATATGGTATTGGAGGAGACTTTTGTTACAGGGGATATTCTTCCCAAATTTACATAAACGAGCTACTAGCTTAAGTTACGGACTTAGCCTTTACTCAGCACTGATTTTGAATCTCCTTATGCTATGGTAGACTGAGTTGAGCTGTTTGAAGAGTTTCTTGGAAGCTATTAAGGACTCAACGAGGTTAAGGTATGTTAAGGTTAAACCTTTCCTTTATTTGGCATGATCCCGTAATACATGTGTTTGATAACGAGACATAAAGAGAAGTTCATATTTCTGAATTTGTGTACAGTGTCCTAGTCTTATAAGTTACAACATTCTCCCTTATCGGGACTTGATATTCATTTTAGTATTGTATTCTTTTAGCCAAGAGAATAGAGAATCTATATATATACAGTATTACAATATTTTCACCATCATCGAGCTATAATTGATGGGCAGGCCCCTATTGGGCAACTCTGATCAGATGGTAAGTTATATACCAAGCCTACTGTGGTCGAGCGCCTATAAGCGATCCCAGAATGGCCGAGATACAGAACCTAGTATGGTCGAGCACCTATGAGTGAGCCTACTACGGCAGAGCAGTTACACATATCGAGCCTTATAGGGCCAGACAACTATTTTACTTACCATATTCAAAGAGTCGAGTCAGTATCGGCAGGTAAGCATATCTTCAGATTATCTTTGACTCCCAGTTACTTTCAATTATTATATTATCAGTTCAGTTCAGATTTTAATTATTCTATTGTCTTACATACTCGGTACATTATTTCGTACTGACGTCCCTTTTGCCCGGGGACGCTGCATTTCATGACTGCAGGTCCTGATTGACAGTTGGACAGACCCTCTCAGCCAGTGGCGTACACAAAATTTTTTATAAACGGTGTCACTACTTCTAGCTAGAGCTGTCAAAACGTGACAGCCCAGCCCAGCCTAGCCCAAGTCTCGTGTGTTTTTAAATTTGGTGGGTTAGGACAGGCCGGCCCGCCATATGAATGGGCCTTAAAATGGCAAACCCAACCCAGCCCTAAGAGGGTCGCGGGCTAGGGCGGGTCGACCCTTCAATTGTTTTAGAAAAAAGAATTTTCGATTAATCATGTAAACAACTTCTATTCGCTTAGAACGTACAAAAAACTTGATATTTGACGAGGAACATCGTAATTGAAACGCAAATTCTCTATATCTCTTGCTCTTCATTTTCAAAGTTACATGAATATTTTCTTAATATTTTTCTTTCATTTTTCTCATTTAGGGATTGCTTCAATAAGTTTATATGCTGAGGTTTTTTAATTTAGGATTAACATCATTTGTTGATTTCACCAATATAGTCCATAAAGTTCTTAAAATTCTTGATATTTGCTACTGGTCATTTTTTTTTGTGTTATTAAAATTGATCTTTATCTATATTGAAGAGTAGTTTAAATATTAATAATATATTAAAATAATTCAAATTGATCATTGGCCACTTAAAGTAATATTTTTTTTTGAAAAAAAGATTATTATTGGCCACCTAAACTTTTCGAGTTCGTTATTAATTAAGCAGAAGAAAAACTAATTTTGTCATATTACATGTATGTCAAAAATCTAAATTCTAGTTGATAAGGAAAGGTAAATGAGCAATCTAGGGTTGGAGAATGGGGATTACAGTTAATAGTTTTTTTAGTTTTTACTTTTTTTAAATATTAAATATTTAAAAGTTAACTAATTTGAAATTAATTAATTTTGGCCCACGGGCCGGCCCAGGCCCAGCCTCAGTCAACCCTCAAGGTCCAGCGGGCTGACTTGGCCGGGGCTTATAAGCCTCAATTTTAAATGGGCTAAAAAATTCTAGCCCAACCCTACCCAAGTAGCGGGCTGGGTTGGGTTGGCCTCACGGGCCAAGCCCATTCTGACGACTCTATTTCTAGCAATAGGCCCGTAACAGTCAAAAAATATTTTGTGGAGCTAAGGGAGTTCGAACCCAAGACCTCACACTTCAAACTTGAAGCTGTCAACCGCTCGACTATTGAGCTATCTCAATGCAAATGGTGTCACTTTTAATGATTTTATCATGTATCTCTGTTTTACTTATTATATATATATATATATATATATATGTGTGTGTGTGTGTGTGTGTGTGTGTGTGTGTGTGTGTGTGTGTGTGTATAGTAAAAAATTTCGACGAAGCGGTGTCCCGTGACACCGCTTTGGTCCATATAATTCCGCCCCTGCTCCCAGCAGACAGAGTCAAACATCAGCTTGGTTGGTAAGCTCCACTTCCTCAGAGTTACCAGGTCTAGGCCTTGGAGTCCATTTTATATATAATGTCTGATAAGTAGGTCGAGGCCTTGTCCCGACCATGGTACAGTTCAGTTATCTCTAGAGGCTTGTAGACGAGTCCTTTATATTTTGTATATCAGTATTGGGGCCTTGCCAGCCCTGTGTACATGTTAGTTTGGTATTGCTGGTTGTCGACATTCATGGTGGCATTGTCGGCCTTGATTTGTAAGGTAGGACCCGTCGGCCTAAGTTGAGGGTTACACTTTCAGAGTTCACAGTTATAGAGTGGTACGCTCGGGCCAACTATGATACCGGGTACCGGCCACGCCTCCCCAGGTTTGGGGCGTGACGGGAGGGGGGGGGGGGGGGGGAGGAAGAACAAGAAAGTGAAGAAGGAAACATATTATGTATAGGAAGAAATTAGGTTGGGGCGAATACAAGACTTAGTCACTGGGTTCAGAATAAGTTTGATCTTTTTATATATGTATTTTTAAAAATATTTTGGATATACATACGTAGTTGGAGCCAAAAATAATAGTTTCAGTTGAATCCACCAAATACGTCTTAATTCTGCCTTTAACAGTGAGCTAACGTGTCATGAATCAAAATTAGGTCACCTGTTAACCAACAAAAAATCAGTGGGAGGACTTGTGTGTTTTAACATTGAAGAATGAAGTGTAACACTTATACTACATTGAAAATTCCAAGTACAAACAAAAGCAAAATGGTGGTAAACCGATGTCTTTTTCAGAATAATTCCTAAAGGTGATGAAGAATGCTTTAGTAAAGGGAAACACTGAAAGGGCCATATCTTATCTTATCATACTTAAAAATGAAGTATTTAACCTTTTTACAAAATGAAGATTAAAGAGAGCTGTGTAGAGAAAAAGGTGAAACAAAAGATAAAACATTTGGATCACGTTGCCAAAACTAACAAAAGGACGTGAACGTGCAAACAATATTAGTAGTTGGTGGATTTTCCAGAGCGTTTCTGAGGATTGAAACCCATCTTCCCGACTAGTAAGGAATGTTGTTGCCAAAAAGTATCAACAACTTTAATATAAAGCTAGGCACTGGGTCAAAGAAACTCAAAACAACGTAAATCTGAATTCATGAGTATTTGGCCAACAAGATTGGGTTGTGGTGCAGTGATAAGTACTCCTTTATCCTTTACCAGAGGTTTCAGGTTCGAGTTTCTGGGTATGGAGTCGTCTTTGTTAGGAAGCGCGCTTTACCACCCATTGTGGGACTTTCCGGCGCGAATTTAGATTTAGTCGGGCCCTATAAGAATAACAGACACCGGATGGGAAAAACAAAAAAAGAAAAAAAAAGAATCCATGAGTATTTGTCTTTCTCTTGGTTTGAGGCTAATAGAGAAGTAGCACTGACTTTGTGTTTGAATTTTTGTTTTTGTTGGGACTTCGTGTGGGTATATTGCATCAATAGAAAACAAAAGATTTAAAGATTTTTTTTCCGGGCTTCACACTCAATGTTCGATACTTGCTTTAGTGTCCCGATTAATTTGGATTCACGTTGCGTAGTGCCTCGTTAAAATACTCTCTATCATGATTTTATCATTCTTAGAACTCGAACCCGTTACATTTAATTAATGGTAGAAGAACCATAACCATCTCATCACGGCCCTCGTTGGTAAAGACCTTTAGCTAATTAGCATTTTCACCGGTCCATATTATCTATCTTGAGGATTTTTATACGCCCTTTAAGAAAGACTTTTAATAGCCTTAGCTATTATATTTATCTAACCTATCCTTCATTTCTCCATAGATATCTCATGTAGCGCTCATTAAAATATTATTGTAGTAGATTTAAAAAGAAAATAACAAATGACATTTTGTTATTCTAGAAATGTCAAGTTTGACAAAACCATTAATATTTTGGACCGGAGGGTGTAATACGTAAACAAAGGGAAATTTTCATAAAGCACTATCTTTTAGTTGTAATTAGTCATCTATAGATACCATTTGCTATATTACGGATTATAGATACCTTTTATGTGGTTATAAGATGTATTTGATGTATTAAGCTATTGTATTCATGAATACAGTAGCAAAAATAGGCGTGAATCAGGGAAGTCCAGCTAATCAGTTGTTGTATTTGAGTGTATTCGACTGTATTCATGGAGTGAAACATGGGATTGCAGCTAGACAGATTATTGTATTCGACTGTATTCACGGCGTAAAATAGGGGGTTACACTTTTTAAAAGGGAAAGTGAATCAATTAACATAATAGACTCCTAATATAACTCAACAAACTCAATTATATCACACAAATTTTGTATTTTCAGTTATAAAAAAGATTCTCAACCGAAAAATACCCCAAAAACATTGCAATCTTCAGAGAAATTATATAATACATCCGAATACATAAATTATATTAATTAAGAAAAACCTATGAATACATTCATGGCATATAGCGAGATAGTGAATACAATAAAATACATAGAATACAGCGGGATACATTCAAAATACAATGAGAAAAAAAAGACAGTGAATACAATGAAATACATGGAATACAACGAGATACATTGAATTACAATGAAAAAAAAAAATCTTAGAGCATGAGTTTGAACAGTAGAAGAAAGAAAATGATGAATAAGAAATGAAATTTTTTAGATAACAATCTGGTGAAGGGGATGGGTCTTGCGTTTGAAATACTTCAAATTCATGATGAGCATCTGCATATCTTCTTTAGGGTTATAATCCTAGGGGGTGAATTTCCAGAGGAATTGCTGAACGGTGAAGATACATCGGAGAATCCGGCTGAGATCGATTAGATCGATGAGTGTTTAAGCTTTTAGACCATACGGTTAGTATTAAAAATTTAGCCATCTCACACTTTCAGGTGCATATTTCCATGGTTGGTGAAGACAAGATGGGAATTTCATGGATTACAGAAGACTTCGGCACGCCGGCGACGGTGTAGTACGGTACAACTCCGGGAAGCTACCCATTTTCAGCAAATGGGGAAACTACATCATACAAATATATTTTGTACAAGTCGGGGGAAATTCATGATGTTGTATTGACGGAGGAGAAATCGCAAGCGAAGTAGACAGAGAAGAGGAAGAGAATCGAAAATTTTAATGGGATGGGGGAAGAGAATGGGATGTATCAAGGTAGAGAGAGAAAGAAAATATTGTAACTGATTAGCGTATTTAGTGGCTTAGGGCTAGGAGGTAACCAAAATTAAATATTTTGCTATAAACCTTAAAAGGTATCTATAGAATATAATTTTTTAAATGGTATTTATTTAAAATAAATAAGGTGTTAACCTTTGCTATAGGATGTAAAAATTCCGTAAACAAAAGAGAGATGGACGTATTTTTAGCCCACCAATTATAACCTTCTCAAATATGATGATAATAAATATGGGAGAAATTCAAAAATAGCTAGATTTACAAGTGGTCATTAAAAAATAGCCCGATATTCTTAACGTCAATGCCACACNCATGAGAAGACTTTCTCTCCTCATCCAATATGCAACCTTTTCGATTAGTTCAGGAGATATTGCTGCTTGATCACTGAGACTTATCTCCTTCACGTGTATCTCACATGTCTAGGTTGATAGATACTGTGCCTCACATGATGGACCTGGTCCATGACTGAGTTCATTTGTCATTCTTCAAAACTTCACCTGAACTTGGGCCAACAAATTCCCCCTTTTTGATGATGACAAACTCTGTGCTTTTATGGATCAAAAATCTGTAAGAACTCAGCTTAACCATAGCTTAACCATCAACACTTAACTTAGAATTTTAACTTATCATCAAGGACCAGGTTTAATTAGGTTATAAATATCACATTATTCAGAATAAAGATTAAAGCACAATATCTCTTCTCCCTTTTGGCATCATCGAAAAGTTGCATACATTGTGAATCCCAGAATTTATTAATTACTCATGGCCACTTGGGCAACTGCAAGTGAAAACATGGATTAAATCATCAATAATCAACACATTCAACTATTAAGAATAAAATCTTCATAGAACAAGAGAAACAACAGTTGTCATTGATAAGATATGTTTCCACCTACAAACCACAAAAAGAAAGAAAAAACTTCCAAACATGAGCAAAAACAGAAAAAGTCCCTAATCTGGGTCACTGGGGGGTAGTAGACTGGTTTAGAAGACAACAACTGGAGGACCTAAGGCTTGGAAGAACTAGAGGGCTGGGTTTGGAGAAGGTTGAGCATATTCTGAAGCATCCCATCACTTTTTTCCTTTTCTTTTGCTAGCTTAGCTCTAAGGCCATCTCTTTCAGCTTCCAATTCAGCAACACGAGCCTGAAGCCGAGCAATTTCAGCATCCTTAGTTCCACACTCTTGAACCAAAGCCCTAACCTTGCTGTTCACAGGTGTCTTCAGAGATGAACCATGTTCTACTGGGATGGCATTGACAGGATAGTCACAAGCCAATAAGGTCTTAGCACCAAAATGCTCGTTGCTTGATGCCATCTCCCATTTCTTCAAAGGCACCCTTAGCTTGTCCAGCACAATAGTTAGTATGAACTCATATGGAGTTGCATGTGCCTTGGAGCCATTAATGACCCTGTCTAGTAATTTGACAATAAACGTAGGCCAATTTATCTACATTCCTCTCACAAGGCACTCCATAAGAACTAGGTCCATGTAGTTGGCAGTGTGCCTCCTCTCCTGTCTGGGCAGCAGGCACTTGTTAACAAATTCAAACAAGACCTTGTGCTCAGGTCTCATCTCACTTTTCTGCACAAACCTAGCTTCAGGTACATCTTCCAGTTGCATCATCACAAAAATTTCTAGTAATTTGAAGAGCAGTGGGAAGAGATTCCAGACATGGCCACCTTTGCCTTGTATAATCATCATACCCTTCACTAGGTATGCCCAGAATCTCACCCAGTTTGACTGCATGAAACTCCACTTTTACTCCTCTCACCAGACTGGAGACTACCCCATTTTTCACAGCGACATTTGCCATAAACTCAATTAGTTCATTCCTGGCCAACCTGCCATCCAATTCAAGGACCATATCCTTCCACCCTTGTGCAGTAAGAGCATCTACCAACCTCCTCATTCCTGGTTCATCCAGGTCTTTCAGCAGTCTTCCTTTCAAAAAATTTCTTTTGCCAAAGATGGAAAACCTGTCTTGTTCTTTCTCAGATTCTTCTTCTTCTCCACCACTCCACTCTTCATCTTCTTCAACAATTTTCTTTTGTTTACCCTTCATAGCAGACCTAGTTCTTTTGGGTAAAGAAGATTCAGCAGGTACAAGTACAGAGGAAGACTTCTTGGAAGAAGTCTTGGAACTTTTTGGTTTGGGTGTTGGAACCTCTTCAGTTGTTCCTCTTTCTTGATGGACCAGTTCCATCTCCTCTTCTTCTTCTTCTGCAACCTCAGAACTCTCCACAACCTTTGCTTTTTCCTTCTCCCTCTTTTCTTCCTGCTCTCTTCCAGAGCTTTCTGTAATTCTGCTTCACTTTGTTTGACCCTGCTCCTGGTAGCTCTTCCCTTAGGTACTAAAGGTACAGTAGGTTTTGGGGATGACATTTTGCTTTTCTTTGTTGGCTTGGAAGAAGTTGGAGCCTTTTGTGTGGAAGCTTTACGCTTCTTTGGATCATAACTGGCCCAACCTTCTTCAGAAGATCAGCCAGAGTCTCCTCAGCAGATGAACAAGGTTCATCTTGTTGCTTAAATTAACAAGCCCTTCAGCCGCCTCCCTAAAACCACTTCCCTCTGACTTGTTGCCACCTTCTTCAACACCTCCACAGATAGCCAATACTTTTTCTTTCTTATTTACCCTCTTCTACTAGAATCAGCCCCCTTTACATCTTTAACAGGACCAACCAAGACAAACCTATTTTCTACACTTTCAACAACATCAGAGAATACCAAGCAAGAATTTACCTCACCAGGAATTTCTTGAATATTTTCAGTGTTAGATGACCCATGTCCTTCTCCTTCGCTGGCAGAAATAAAATCATCAGACTCAGAGCTTGAGTCAGATTCTTGAGCATGACTTTCCTTCCTCTGACTAGCCTTCAATTTCTCACTTAGAGATTTCCTTAAATCTCCAGAGGCTACAGTTTTTCTAGCTAGCATTTTCTGCCTGTGAAACCTAGGTTTTGGGTTTTCAATAGGAGGAGTAGATGAGGATGTGTTAGAGGGAGATGCTGGTGGGGGAGTGCCAGGTTATCTTGGGGTTTAGACATGGTTCTTCGACTATGGAGGAGTTTTGGGAATTTCAGAGAAGAAAGAAGATTTGGGATTTCTGGACAAGAAGAGGGCGATCAGAACTGGAGAAGAGTTTTGACGGTTATGGACTAATGAAGAAGGGGTGTGGTGTATTTAAAGGTGATTAGACTTAAATGCAGTAACGACAACTTTTCAGAGGTCAAGTAGAAGTCTAATCAAGGTGTAATTTCGGCCTCTTAGTGATTATTAGGCCTCGCTAGATTTTAGGGAAAAATCCCGGTTTTTAGAGTTCTAGGAGAACGAAACTAGTTCAATGCTCAAGGGATAGAATTTCTGGGAATTTGATGAATGTAGGACTTCTGCTCATGATTGGAAAAATAATCTTTCTAATTGTGTAGAGTATAGAAAACATACCTGAGCTTTTCATATGAACACATAGTGATGAACCAGGTTCTTCATTTAGAACTCTCTTGAACATGCCTCAAATGCCAAATTAGAAGAAACTTTGTAAGAGATCAGTGAATCATATATATACACATGTCATAGGAGTATACGAATTAAAGTATGAGACTGAGTAAGAATTGATCTAGATATTTACACAAAATTAGAACTCCTAACCAAATTTTTTTTTCATTGTGCATTCTGAACTAGACCTATTAGGTGATCTTAATCATCCCTAATTCCAACCTGTTCCCCTCAAAATTTTCTCTACTCAGTGCTTTAGTGAAAATATCAACTATTTGTTTATCAGTGGCACATAATTCTATTGAAATCAATCCTTTCTCATAGTTATCTCTTAAAAAGTGGTGTCTAACAACTATGTGCTTAGTCCTCTTATGATGAACATGGTTCATTGTCATACTTATAGCACTAGTGTTATCACAGAATATTGGAATACATCCCACTTCAATTCCAAAATCTACCAGCTGTTGTTTGATCCCTAGCAGTTGAGCACAACAAGAAGCAACAGCAACATATTCAGCTTCAGCAGTAGATAGGGCCACAGAATTTTGCTTTTTGGTAGCCCATGACACAAGGCATGAACCAAGGAAGTGTGCCATACCTGAGGTGCTTTTCCTGTCCACTAAGAACCCTGCATAATCAGCATCAACATATCCTACTAGATCAAAATTACTACCTTTAGGATACCAAAGGCACAGATCAGTGGTGCCTTTCAGATATCTCAGTATCCTCTTGACAACAGTCAAGTGAGACTCCTTTGGATTTGCCTGAAAACGAGCACAAAGCCCTACACTGAAAACAATGTCAGGTCTGGTGGCAGATCAACTGATGAACCAGGTTCATCAACATCTAATTTAGTGGCAGTTGCAATGGGTGTGTCTATTTCTTTAGATTCCTCCATTTTAAGCTTTTTGATTAGCTCTTTTTTATACTTCTGCTGATGGATCAGGCTCCATTTGGACTTTGTTTGATCTGTAAGCCTAAGAAGAAATTAAGCTCACCCATCATGCTCATTTCAAACTCACTCCCCATTAATTTTGCAAAGTCCTTACTTAGCTTGTCAGTGGTGGCCCCAAAGATTATGTCATCAACATATATTTGTACAACAAAGAGATCCTTACCTTTTTCCCTTAAGAATAAGGTACTATCAATTTTACCTCTCTTGTAACCATGCTCCAGCAGGAATTTTGAAAGTCGTTCATACCATGCTCTTGGGGCCTGCTTGAGTCCATAGAGAGCTTTGTCTAACTTGTACACATGCTCAGGACATTCCTTGCTCTCAAACCCTGGAGGTTGTTTCACAAACACTTCTTCTTTCAGGTAGCCATTTAGGAAGGCACTTTTGACATCCATCTGATGAAGAGTAAATTCCATATGTGCTGCAAAGGCTATGAGAAGTCTGATTGCCTCTAGTCTTGCAACTGGAGCAAAAGTCTCATCATAGTCTATGCCCTCCTCCTGGCTGTAACCTTGGACCACCAATCTTGCCTTGTTTCTTGTAACTGTTCCATCTTCATCAAGTTTGTTCCTGAAGACCCATTTTGTACCAATGACTGATCTGTCCTTGGGTCTTAGAACTAGATGCCAAACTTGACTTCTTTCAAACTGGTTAAGTTCATCCTACATTGCATTCACCCAATCTGCATCCTGCAAAGCCTCAACAACATTTTTAGGTTCAATGATAGATAGAAAAGCATCAAAAGCACACAGATTCTTTAATTGTGATCTAGTTTTGACTCCAGATGTTGGATCAGTGAGAATGTTCTCAATGGGAAGAGAACTTTGATACTTGTGAGATTTCACAACCAACTGGCTTCTGCTAGATGTTTCAGCCATTTGCTGAGGAACATGATCATGAACAGGTTCCTTCAAAGAATTTATTTCTATTCCTCTTTGATTAGTTCCCCCTGTCAGGTTGCCCTGTATGGAAGAACCTGTTCCATCACCTGTTCCTTCTGTTGGTCCCACTTTGACCTGAGCTGATGCTTCAGTCAAGTCCTTTACCAATCCGATGGCTTCATCTTCATGTTCCTGTCTCTCAGAAAGAATGTTAGTTTCATCAAATACTACATGCACACTTTCTTCTACACATAAAGTTCTTTTGCTAAACACTTTATATGCTTTGCTATGTGAAGAATATCCCAAGAATACTCCCTCATCACTTGTGGGATCAAACTTACCTAGGGAGTCTTTTCCATTATTGTGCACATAGCACTTGCAACCAAATGCCCTAAGATGGGATATGTTTGGTTTTCTCCCTTTAAGTAACTCATAGGGAGTCTTCTCTACCAGAGGTCTGGTCATGAATCTTTTGATTATGTAACATGCAGTGTTTACAGCCTCTGCCCAGAAGCTGTGAGGCAATTTACTAGAAAGCAGCATGGTTCTAGCCATGTCCTCAAGAGTTATATTCTTCCTTTCAACTACTCCATTTTGTTGAGGGGTCCTAGGGGTAGAGAAATTATGATCTATACCATTTTCATCACAGAATTCAGCAAACTTGGAATTTTCAAATTCAGTTCCATGATCAGACCCAATGGATGCAAGTTGATTTCCTAATCGTTTCTGAGTTTTTCTAACAAATACAGTGAACATATCAAATGCTTCATCTTTGGAGGTTAGAAATAGAACCCAGGTAAATCTAGAATAATCATCAACAAGCACCATTACATATTTCTTTCCACCTCTGCTCATGGTTCTCATTGGACCACATAGATCCATATGGACCAGTTCCAACGACTTTGTTGTACTTACCATTTTCTTGCTTTTGAAGGATGATCTTACCTGCTTCCCCCTTGCACATGCCTCACAAACTTTGTCTTCCTTGAACTTGATATTAGGTAACCCTATCACCAAGTCTTTAGAGACTAATTTGTTAAGCTGATTTAGACTTGCATGACCAAGTCTTTTGTGCCACAGGAGGGGATCATTGACCAACACACTTAAACAAGTGAGTTCACTTTCTGAGAGAGTAGACAAATCTACAATGTAAATATTGTTAACTCTTTTTCCCTGCAAAACAATCTTGTCAGTGGTAAGGTTAATCACAAAGCATTTGGTGGAGGTAAAAGCCACAAGGTTACCTCTGTCACACAATTGTGACACACTTATTAGGCTATATTTCAAGCCATCTATCAGGTAGACATTCTCTATGGAATGAGAATCTGTCTTTCCTACCTTTCCAACCCTAATGATCTCACCTTTCTTTCCATTACCAAAGGAGACATTACCTCCTTTTAAGTTCTCAAGTGAAAGGAACTGGTCCTTGTTCCCAGTCATATGTTTTGAGCAACCACTATCCATATACCATATTTGGCTGCATCCTTTCACTTGGACCTACAAAGAAATCAGGAGTTAGTCTTAGGAATCCAAACTAATTTGGGTCCCTTTCAATAGGAAAAAGGATGAATCAAATTCCTTCTTGCCCATCCAGGCAGCTTACTTTTCTCTTGAACAAAGGCTTTGTTCTTTTGATTGGCCTTTACTTTTGCATTACATTCATTTTTGTAATGGCCAGTCTTGCCACAGTGTGTGCATATTTTATTCTCAGGAAGTGTGAGGTACTTGCTTTTAGGGTCCCATTTTGGTGCTTGAGTCCTATAGCCAAGTCCTCTTTTGTTGCTACTGTGATGCTCTTGCAACCAAGAGAGTGCATCAGAGGCCTTATTCCATTTGTAAGTTTTGTCTAATTCATGTTTCACCTTTCCTAGATCTTCTTATAGGACTTTGATTAGTTCATCCTTTTTATACAATTCATCCTTCATTTTTCCTAGGTTTTCCTCTAGAGTGAGATATGTGTGATCAGCTTTCTTCTTTCCAGTTCCCAGTTTCAATTTTAAGTTTTCAGACCTAAGTTCTAGGACACTGTTATCAAGTTCAAGAACCTGATTCTTCAACTCAGCATTTGTGTTGTCACTCTCATTAGCCCTAGACTCTAGACTTTTGCATTTTGCTTTTAGGATCACACATTCCCTAGACAAAATTTCCTTCTCATTGTTAATTATCTCAGACTCATCAATGAAGTCTAGTAATAGCTCAGCCAACCTTTCTTTAGACAAAAATTTAATCTTGTCTTTGAGATGAAGAATACTTACCTCTTGTTCATCATTTGATTCTCCGATGGCCATCAGTGCTTTTTCTTCTTCAGCTTCATCCTCTGAGTCTTCATCTGAGGTTTCTCCCCAAGCAGCAACCATAGCCTTGGTTGAACTTTTGTTCCCTTTTAGTCGAACCTGTTCCTTCGTTCAGCCCTTTCTTTCTTCCACTCAATTTCCCAATGAGGACAGTTCTTGATCTGTGATCAGTCTTACCACACTTGTAGCAACCCTCATTGGTCTATTTCTCAAGAGCTCTTGTCTTGTTGAAGGTTGTACCTCTTGAAGAACCCTTTCCTCTCATCAGGTACTTTTTGAAATCTCTAGTGATCATAGCCATCTCATCATCTTCCAGATCTGAGCCTTCAGCAATTCTGAGAGCTAAGCTTCTCTCCTTCTTGGGTGTATCAATTTTCATGGTTTGCCTTCTCATTTCATAAGTAGTAAGATTTCCAATTAGTTCATCCAGTCTGAGAGTAGCAATATTCTTGGATTCCTGAATGGCAGTGATTTTGCTTTCCCATGTGACTGGCAGAATCCTTGTCCGAATTTTCTCAACCTTGTCTTCTTCAAGAATAATCCTTCTAAGAGATTTAAGTTCATTTGTCAGTGTAGTGAACCTAGTATACATTTCTTGAATTGTTTCTCCTTCCTTCATAGTAAAGTTCTCATATTGAGAATACAACAGTGTTCCTCTTGACCTCTTTACTTGAGGTGTTCCTTCATGAGCCACTTGCAAGGTGTCCCAGATTTCCTTAGCAGTGGTACAGCTTTGAATTCTGCTGTACTCATCATGACCTAGTCCACACACAAGCCATTTCTTGGCTTTAGCATTTTTCTCCCACTTCCTCAAGTCTTCAGCAGTGCAGTCAGCCCTTGTCTTTGGCACATCAACTCCTTCAGCATTCTTCTTTGTGGTTTCTAGGGGACCATCAGTGACTATGTCCCAGAGTTCATAGTCTTCCCCTATGATGTGATCTCTCATCCTGTTCTTCCACCAAGAATAGTACTGACCATTGAAAAGTGGAGGCCTAGCAGTGGATTGCCCTTCCTAGTTACCAGGTGGTGCACTCATGTTGATCTTCTCCTAAGGTGTTAGTCTCTTCAAGGATAACCCACTCTGATACCAATTGATGTTCTTAACATCAATGCCACACAAGAGGGGGGATGATTTGTGTGGTACCAAATTTTCGCTTTAGAAGAACCTGGTTCTTCTAGGTGTACTTACTACTACTGTTTGCGGAATTAAGAGTGCATAAAATAAAGAACACAGAGATTTTTACGTGGAAAACACCTGGCTCAAAGGGTGAAAAAACTACGACCTACTACTCAGTAGGATTTTCCCAAACTTCTACTAAAATCACTGAGCCAAAACAGCATTTACAAAACTTTGTAAACCTAAGGATTAAACTCTAATCCCAATGTAGCACACAACCTCAACTGTTGCGACACCTTCAAGTTAACTCTAACATGAATACTCAAAGTACCTAATACAATTGCTTCTATGAAAGCTGGAAAGGTACAACGTTAAAACACCTACTACAATTGAACTAAAATAAAAGAAAGACACAATGGAATTGGTCCTTCTATCTTGTCCAAGTAGCTTCAGGAATGCACACTTGAATATCACATAAATTTCTTGCAAAATTGCCCCGCTCTTTTGCTCTCAATTTAGTTTAAGTTCTGCGTTTGTGCAATACCTATAAAAGAGAACAATCACTGTTATTTAATAAGTTAGTAATCAGAGTTTGATTGAGACTCAATTGCTGATCTTCCATCGAAGTTGAGTCCTTGAACAATACAAACTCCAACCCTATCCTTTATCCGGATTGTGTCCTCTTCCCATGAGAAGACTTTCTCTCCTCATCCAATATGCAACCTTTTCGATTAGTTCAGGAGATATTGCTGCTTGATCACTAAGACTTATCTCTTTCACGTGTATCTCACATGTCTAGGTTGATAGATATTGTGCCTCACATGATGGACCTGGTCCATGACTGAGTTCATTTGTCAGTCTTCAAAACTTCACCTGAACTTGGGCCAACATAGCCACAGTTTCAAAAGTAATCGAAATTTAGCCACTTTTCATGTAAAGATAAATCTGAACGAAAATAGTGTTCAAAATCCGGAAAGTAGTCCAGCATAATATACTGGAGTTCCACCATAAGTATACTGGAACTCCAGTATATTATAATGGAGCTCCAGCATAAATATACTGAAACTCCCGCATATTATAATGGAGTACCAGCATAAGTGTACTGGAACTTCAGCATAATATATTGGAGTTCCAGTATAATATACTAGTCCAGTATAATATGAAGTTCATACACAGGTGCTCCAATCTCCAGTATATTATGCTGGAACCTTCCGCGTGTTGGAGTTCCAGCATAATATGCTGGAAGTTCATACACAGGTGCACCGCTTTCCAGTATATTATGCTAACCGATCCTGTTGCAGCAAAATAGTGGCTATTTTTCAACGACTTTGCAAATGCTGGCTATTTTTGAATGACCAGTCCGAAAACTGGCTAGCCCGAGCTATTTTAACAATAAATATTTAAGTATGAACTGGAGCTTAGCATCAAGAGAGGGTGTATCGAGCCCCTTTCAACTCTAGTCAAGCTAAAAGGTGGTGTAATATATCACCCAACTGATGGAATAAAAATTATTTACATAATTAGGCCATGTAAAAGAAATTTATAGGCATTCCCTTTGATTAGCGAGTGATTAGTATCCTAATAAAATGGCAACTAACCACCTTTAATAGGTTAAATTGCACTTGTAGTATACAATATGGAGTCAAAAAATTCAATAAGGGTGTTCAAAATTTGAACACGGATGTTTAGCTTAAAGTGTATATATATATATATATATATATATATATATATATATATATATATATATATATATATATATATACACTTTACTTTTGCTTCATGGATTTAGGATGTGAAATGTGTTGATTTATATTAATTTGAGATGTTTTTATGTGTAGGAATGATCCGCGAGCAATCGAGGGCGAAATGTGCGAAATTTGAGACAAAATGGACGAAACAAGAAAATTGGAATTTGCAGCGCCACAGGCAGCGCCTAGCCCTACCAGTGGCGCCAGAAACAGAAACTCCAAATTGGCAGTGCCATGGAGGGCGCCTGGCACTGAGCAGGGCACCGGTGGCGTGAGTTTTCTCCATATTTGCCCGGGACACGGTTATTTCGGCCCTAGACCTACCCAACACATATAAAAGCAAGACTAAACTTATTTGTGAAGGGGGAGACGCCACTTTTGAGGGAGAATACACGCGAAAAATATTCGGAAGCGAAGAGATCTCGGTTTTCGTCATCTTTTCTTAGTATTTTCAATTATTCAACACTTATGAAATTGTTTGCTATTATCATGAGTGGCCAAAAACCCATTAATTTGGGGTTGTGATTTAGCCATGAATATTGTTGTTTAACGTTGACTTAGCCATGATTATAATTCATTATTATATGGTTGTTTCTTCAATTCTGTGATTAATTGCTTAATTGTCTGGCCAGCAGTTAGGTTCTATTTACTATCTATGCTATGCTTGGGAAAGCCGTGTTTAGATTAGAGAAGAATTAAAGAGAGCACGATTTTAACACTTAAAGGGGGCCGGGTTTGTGGTTAGCATGGGAATATACCTAGTTACTGTGCTTAATTAAATATCGTAATCTTAATGCATTCTTAATAGATTGATTTCATAGAAATATAGGCGTTAATGTATTTTGAATAGGCGAGTAGTACTTCGGGTGAAGGCTATGAGAGCAATTATCGATTAGTTAGCAACCATGAGTGGATTTATGAGAGGGAGAGTTAACTAGAACACAATAGGATTGGTGAATCGATCACAACCCTGGAATATTTGTCTCTACTGAATACACACAACCAATTTACTGCTTGATCATTTAGTTATAAATTAGAATTATAGTTTAGTATAATCACATTCTTGAACTTTGATTTTGGCTTGACTAAATAACTATTTTGGTGATTTTAGTGGGTAGTTGATACAAGTCTATGTGGGTTCGACACTTGACTTATCATTTTATTACTTGTACGATCACGTATACTTGCGTGTGCGTGTGGGAGCAACAAGTTTTTGGCGCCGTTGCTGGGGACTTGAATATTAACTACTTTCTATTTTTTCCTTTAATTGTTTATTTCGTCAAGTCTAACATTACTTGATTGTTGCTCTGATCTCAGGAGCTTTGATAGAATGTGTAGGGTCAGAATCCAGGACCGACTTCAAGGCTTTGACCCTGAACCTGAGAGAACATTTCACAGGAGGTTGAGGGAAGCAAGGGATATGAATAATATTCTGGCACTTGTTCAATTTCCTGTGAACATGGCAGAGGAGCAACACACGGCTGTTCAGGAGGTGGCGATGCCCAGCATTGCTAATGTCACCTCCAGCATTGTTAAGCCCAGAATCACTGGGCACTTTGAGCTTAAACAAAACATGATCCAGCTACTTAATGCGAATGGGTAGTTTATGGGTCTTCCACACGAGGATCCACAACAGCATATCCTGAACTTCCTGGAGATTAGTGATACTTATATCACTAACGGGGTCACTCCAGACTGCGTGAGGCTCACACTTTTCCCGTTCTCTCTGTTGGGCGAAGCAAAGCGATGGCTGAAGGCGGAACTAGCTAATTCTATTACATCATGGAATGATTTGGCAAGGAAATTTCTGGCAAGGTTCTTTCCTTCAGGCAAAACTGCAAAGATCAGAAGTAAGATAGTGGCCTTCAAACAGAAAGCAGGGGAGTCTCTATACTCGGCTTGGAAGAGGTTCAAGGGGCTAATCAGAGACTGTCCTCATCACAATCAGACAAGAGAAGTATTAGCTCACACTTTCATAGAAGGTCTACATCCTGAAACAAAGATTGTGGTAGATGTTGCAGCTGGAGGTCAAGTGTTGGAGAAAAGCTTTGACGAGATATATGCATTATTGAACAAATTCTCCAAAAGCAATCCAAATTGGCAAGGAGAAATGGGCAGACACACAGTGCAAAAATCTGCAGGGGTTCTCGAGTTAGATGTCGTCTCGGCATTATTAGCACAGGTTTCTACACTGACCAACCAAGTCAATCTGATGACCATGGTTATTAACAAGCAACAAGTCCAGACAGTGCAACAGGTTTGTGAAGTCTGTGGAGAAGGTCACATGAGCAATCTATGCCCAGCAAATCCAGAGTCCGTATATTTTGTAGGTAATGCAAATCGAGGCCAGGCAAATCAGTATGGGGACACTTACAATCCCAACTGGAGCAACCACCCAAACTTCTCTTGGGGTGGAAACTAAGGTACTCAGAATCAATACCGGCCTCAAGCACCTCAACAACAATATAGACCACCTCAGGCTGAACAACAAGCGAGTTCAACAAGTCACCATGAGGAAATGATGAAAAAATTGATGGCTGAGCAACAAGCACTCACTCAGAAATTGATGGCTGAGTAACAAGACCTCACTCAGAAATTGATGGCCGGTCAGCAAGCCCAAGCCACAGCAATGAGAAATTTGGAGCGCCAAGTGGGACAACTTGCTAGTGCCCAAAATACCAGACCAGTTGGGGCTGTTCCTAGTGATACTGAGCCTAATCCTAAAGCCAAGCAATGTGGTTACCTTGAGAAATGGAAGAGCATTAGAAGAAGTTCTAAAGAAAAAGAAGTATACGGCTAGTCCTGAAGGAGAATTAGTTCCCAAGCCAGTTGAGGAGAATGAGAAAGAGAACAAAGGATCCGAGCCAGTAATTGTGACAAGGACACCACCTCTGTTTCCACAAAGACTACAGAAGCAAAAAGATGATGCTAAGTACAAGAAATTCTTAGATATTTTGAGCCAAGTGCGTGTGAATTTGCCTTTGGTGAAAATTTTGCAGGAAGTGCCTAAGTATGCAAGGTATCTCAAAGATATTGTGGCAAACAAGAGAAGACACAAAGTTTGAAACAGTTGCACTTACTGAAGAGTGCAGTGCTAGAGTTCAGAGTAAACTTCCTCCTAAGTTGAAGGATCCCGGGAGTTTCACAATTCCTCTATCTCTTGGAAAACAAGAAGTTGGTAGAGCCCTGTGTGATTTAGGGGCTAGTATAAATTTGATGCCACCCTCTTTGTTTAAGCAACTCGGATTAGGGGTGCTTAGACCTACTACAATCACTTTACAGTTAGCAGATAGGTCACTAGTTGTGCCAGAAGGAATTATTAAGGATGTGTTAGTTCGAGTGGGAAAGTTTATTCTTCCTGCTGATTTTATTGTTCTTGATTACGAGACAGATGAGGAAGTACCCATTATTTCGGGGCGACCATTCTTAGCTACTGGTGGAGCGATTATTGATATGAGGGAAGGAAAGTTGAAGGTGAGAGTTGACGATGAGGAAATCACTTATAATGTGGACAAGGCACTTAAGCTCCCTAAGCATTATGAGGACTTGTGCATGATTATTGTGGTCTAACTGAAGGGGATAGAGCAGAGTCCTTATGTGAATTGTAGTGATCCAGATGGGACAACTGAGTTAGAGGAGGTGGTGTTGCAAGCTGAGTGTGTAAAGATGATTGAGAAAAGAGCCAGAGATGAAAGAGGAGACCTTCCGAGAGTGTGCAAAAGGGCTAGACTTCATGGGAGAAAGTATAAGAAGAGAAAGCGTCCAGCCTGAGCAGAGTAGCAGAGTCATGCCACGACTATAAATAAGGCGCTTGTTGGGATGCAACCTAGCCTGTATATCTTTTATTTATTTATTTATTTATTTTTTTAGTGTCGAGTTTTGTGTTGTTTTTATTTTGCAGAGTAGGGGAAGTCTGAGTACCCAAAGTTGAAGCTGAGGAGCATGTTTGAGCTTAAGTGTGGGGTTGTCCCGACTCTGAAGATTGAGGATCATGTCTGAGCTAGTCCCAAGAGGGTCTCAGGGAGTATTTCTCACCCTTGTTTAATATTTTTTTCTCTGTGATCATGCATCGAGGACTATGCATAATATAAGTGTGGGGTGGGGAAACTACTTTCCGAAGTGTAATTGTATAAATTTATTTTTTATATTATTAAGTTTTCGTATAGAACTCGTAGTAGACATAGTCTAGGCTAAAAAAAGAAAAAGAAACAAAAATTGAAAAAAAAAATTAGAAAAAGCTCGGACTTTTCCTGACGATGGATCTTTTGGACAATTTTCTTGAGGGATAAAGTCCGATTAAAAATACCAAAAAGTTTTTTTTAGAATAGTTAGGTAGTATTCCTTGGTTTTTCTTTGGGCGCCGGTTCTTTTCCAAGGATGTAGCTCGAACCAGGTACTTTATTTTATTTTTAGGAGTAGTTTATGAAGAAACTGAGTTTCTCCGAGATACTCATTGACATGGTTGATGCTGGCACATTAGGCTATGACATACATTCTATCTTCCCGTGTATTTGGTTTGAATTGTGACGTCTAAGTAAAGTAAATAGCCTATTTTCTGACGCTTTTTCTTAGTTGTTTGACTTATATGCCACATAGTGCAATATTGCTTAATTTTTCTCAATTATGTGTGCCTGCTTGACTTGAGAGTTGAACAAAACCGTTGTGAGTGAGTCATGAGCAATGTGTGTGTGAGGATTTGTGATCTTCTGTGCTATCATGTGTAGTCTAGAACTTTCCCCGTGTGTTAATCGAAGCGAAATTGTAAGTTATCTTAATTTAGGAGATGATGTAGGCGTTTCTTGCTTGGTCATGGATGTGCTTGTCACATAAAACAAAAGTTTTCCGTTGCTAGCCCCTTTGAGCCTATAGACCGTTCTTTTGGCAACCACATTACAAGCCATACCCCTATTTTGTTCTTAATTGAGATTGTTGAAACTTTACCTCCTAAAGCACTTAGTCGCTAAAAGAAGTAAGGTGAGAGATTAGGGAGTAGCTTTTGAGTGGAACCTTGGAAGCACCCGTTGGTGCACTAAAAGTTGAAATCAAAAGTCACTAGCAGATGAACTTTAATGTATGGAGTGTGTGAAGAAAAAGAAAAAGAAAAAAAGGAAAGAAAGAAATATTGCAAGAAAGAAAAATTGATAGAAAAGTATGTAGAAAATACACACCTCCAATTCTTAATAATTTGTGCTAGTAGGAGTAAAGAAGTGCTTAATGAAAGTAAGGGCTCTGTTGCATATGGTATGTGGCGAGTGAATTAGTTGAGAAGAATATGTGCTTGAATTGTGAATTTAGTGTATTAAAGTGCTTAGGAGGGCTAGTCACTATTTCTAAATGTATCATACCCGTCCTTTAGCCTACACTAGAACCTTAAAGTCCTAATTGATCC
Organism: Nicotiana attenuata; assembly: GCF_001879085.1. Lineage (NCBI taxonomy): Eukaryota > Viridiplantae > Streptophyta > Magnoliopsida > Solanales > Solanaceae > Nicotiana > Nicotiana attenuata. Next base: position 133,746 of record NW_017672981.1, read on the forward strand.
TAGATTTGGCTATTTTAAATTAGTAGAGATATACACTACGAGCAAGCTTATGGTACGACCACGGGATGCATATGAATTCCTTGTGAGGGTGAGCAAATTTTGTTCAATTGTGTGATGTCCTTAATCTATATTCAAAAGTATATTTGAATGTGTGGACGAATCTATATTCACTCTTTTGTTTGTTGGTGAGGGCACATGATCTCATGAATGATTGGTAATATTGTAAACTTTCTTGTTGGGAGAGTACGTGAGTTGAGGGTGCTTAGTGGTTACAAGTCGGCCTTTGAGGTTGGGTGGTGAAAAATAGGTTGTTGGAATTGATTGAATTGAAATGTGATACTTGGGCATGCTTAAACGGGAAGAATGTGAAATTTTGTATGTTCATACTTGTGTGTCGGTATTGATCATAGTCAAGGGTAGAGTGTATGGTTAAAAATTGAATTGCTCCTCTATAGTTGAGACTAGTACGTAGTTGGGGTTTATTTGATAGTCCCATTGCTCGAGGACGAGCAAGAGACTAAGAGTGGGGTGTTGATGTTTAGCTTAAAGTGTGTGTGTATATATATATATATATATATATATATATATAATTGTGTGTATATCGCCTCATATTTTAGTTTTGTTTCGTGGATTTAGGATGTGAAATGTGTCGATCTATAATAATTTGAGATGTTTTTATGTGTAGGAATGATTTGGGAGCAATCGGGGGAGAAATGTGTGAAATTTGAGCTAAAACGGACGAAAACACTTATGAAATTGTTTGTTATTATCATGAGTGGCTAAAAACCCATTGTTCTGGGGTTGTGATTTAGTCATGAATATTGTTGTTTAACGTTGACTTAACCTTGATTATAATTCACTACTATATGGTTGTTTCTTTAATTCTGTGATTAACTTCTTAGTTGTCTGGCCAGCAGTTAGGTTCTATTTACTATCTGTGCTGTGCTTGGGAAAGTCGTGTTTAGATTAGAGAAAAATTGAAGAGAGCACGATCTTAACTCTTCGGGGGGGTAGGGGCGAATTTGTGGTTAGGATAGGAATATACCTAGTCACCGTGCTTAATTAAATATCGTAATCTTAATGTGTTCTTAATAGATTGATTTCATAGTAATATAGGCTTTAATCTATTTTGAATAGGCGAGTAGTACTTCGGGAGAAGGCTATGAGAGCATTTATCGATTAATTAGCAACCACGAGTGAATTGTATGAGAGGGAGAGTTAACTAGAACACAATAGGATTGGTGAATCGATCACAACCCTGGAATATTTGTCTCTACTGAATAGACACAACCAATTTAGTGCTTGATAATTTAGTTATAAATTAGAATTATAGTTTAGTATAATCATATTCTTGAACTTTGATTTTGGCTTGACTAAATAACAATCTTGGTGATTTTAGTGGGTAGTTGATACAAGTCTTTGTGGGTTCGACACTTGACTTATCATTTTATTACTTGTACGACCACGTATACTTGTGTGTGCGTTTGGGAGCAACAAACACCCTATATTAATGTAATGACCCGGCCGGTCGTTTTAAGAATTTACGCCCCGACCCCCTATTAACTGCATTCCCCGTGTTTGTTTCTGCTATTGTGAGTTGCCGGGAGGATTTAATTTGAGTTTTGGAGTGTTTTAGGACACTTAGTCCCTAAATGAGAGTTTAAGTTTTAAAAATTTGGACCGTAGTTGGAACAGTGTGAAGACGGTCTCGGAATGGAATTTCGTTGGTTTCGTTAGCTCCGTTGGGTGATTTCGGGTTTAGGAGCGTGTTCGGATTGTGTTTGGGAGGTCCGTAGCTTATTTAGTCTTGAAATGCCAAAAGTTGAATTTTTGAAGTTTTCGGTTCGATAGTGAGATTTTGATCTAAGGGTCGGAATGGAATTCCGTAAGTATTGAATGTGACGTGCTTGCAAATTTCAGGTAATTCAGACAAGGTTTGATAGACTTTTTGATCGAAAGCGTAATTTGAGAGTTTTTGAAGTTCTTAGGCTTGAATTCGATGTTAAATTGGTGTTTTGATGTTGTTTTGAGCATTTCGAAGGTTGGACCAAGTTTGAATGATGTTTTAGGATTGGTTGGCATGTTTGGTTGAGGTCCCGAGGGCCTCGGGTGAGTTTCAGATGCTTAACGGAAGTTGAATTGGACTTAGGAAGAATTTGAGGTTGCTAAACCTGTCATAACCGCACCTGCGTGTGTGGGACTGCAGGTGCGGCGCCGTAGAAGCGACTTGGTGATCGCAGAAGCGAGATTAGGCCAAGGCTCCAGGAACCACAGGTGCGGCTAGGTGACCGCAAATGCGGAGCCACAAATGCGGACCCAGCCCGTTAAGTGAATTTCGCACCTGTGATGCCTTTTCCGCAGGTGCGGGACCGCAGGTGCGCTCCCATGACCGCAGATGCGGTAATCGTTGGGAAGAAATTTGAAATTTTGAGGGTTTGAGTTCATAACTTGGAAAATCAAATTTGGAGCTTGGGGTAGGGCGATTCTGTGGGGTTCTTGAAGAGAAGATCATTGGGTAACGATTCCTTATCCTTTTCTAGTTGTATTCCATTAATCTATTGTTAGTGTTATCATTTAATTTCGGATTTGGGGTGAGAAATTGGGGAAAATTTTGGAAAAGTTCTTAGACCTAATTTTTGAGTTTTGATTGGGGATTTAACATCGGATTTGGATAATTTTGGTATGTATCAACTCGTGAGAGTGTGAGGATTCTGAATTTATAAATTTTACCCGATTTCGAGATGTGGGCCCGGGGGCATTTTGGTCATTTTTCCTAATTTCGCGTATTCGCTTAGAATTTAATTAGTGGAATCAGTTACTTGAAGTTATAATTACATTATGCAATTGAATTGAATAGATTTGGGCCATTTAGAGTCGAGTACTCATGGCAAGAGCGTGGTTTCGGGTTGATTTGAGCCGGTTCGAGGTAAGTGGCTTGCCTAACCTTGTGTGGGGGAAACTCCCCTTAGGATTTGGTATTGTTGAAATTTGAAATGCTTTGTACGTGAGGTGACGAGTGCGTACTTGGGCTAATTCTTGAAATTCCGGTTTTCCTTAAGTAACTCAATTTGTGTTCCCTTTCCTCCTTATATTATTTGAAATTTAAGCCTGCTGTTAGCTTAGGTAAGCATGTCTAATTGCCTGAATTGCTTTATTTGCTCAAACTGCCTTATTTGGATTGTGTGCGGCATGCTAGGTTAGAAATACCTATTTTTACCTTGGTATGAAATTTGAGCTGAATTGAGTATTCTTCGTGTTGCTGCATTGTGTTTACTTTGGAACTACGGGACGGTATCCCGGGAGATCCCCCTGCTTGTTTATTTTGGGACTACGAATTTGTATTTCGAGAGACCCCCTGCACCTATATTGATTTGGACTGTAGTGCGGGATACCAAGAGATCCCCAGCACGTATATTGAGGATACTAAGAGTGTCACGACCCTAAACCCAGACCCGATCGTGATGGCGCCTCTCGTGAAGACAAGGCCAGCCGACACATTTCCAATTCGAAGTTAAATAGCTAAACAGCAATACAACAGGATAAAACATAATTTAATAAAGCTAAATAGCGAATAATATCATAACAATGCGGAAATACAACCCAAACACAGCCCAAACCGGGGTGTCACTAGTCATGAGCATCTACTAAGTCTAAATAAAACTGACAAAGTCTGGAATGTACTAAGTACAGACTAATGAAATAAGGAGGGAGAAAAGCAGTGTTGCGAACGCCGGCAGCTACCTTGCTAAACTCCGATAACCCTGCCTTCGATCAGCCAAAACCCGCTACCGGGTGTAGAATACCTGAATCTGCACACATGGTGCAGGGAGTAAAGTGAGTACTCCAACTCAGTGAGTAATAATAATAAAGAAAGACTGAGTGATAAGAAATCACGAAAAGAGCATCAACATGCTATATAGAAGCAGTTTCAAAACCAGTAAGAGAAGCAATGAAGCTGTAAAATCCTTCAAAACATCTTAGCTCAGTTTAAACCCCTTTTTGAAAATACCTTTTTCGACGGTTACGCAAATGAATGCGGAACAACTAGTGCAGATAAGCACAGAAATCCGCCCCTCGGGCACAAATACACAATTAAGCAAGTAAATGACAGGAAAATAAGAAAGATAAGCACATAATGTTCGCCCCTCGGGCACAATGTCAACAACTCCTACCCTCGGGCACATATCTCAGAACGGTACCAGCCCCTCGGGCAATCACATAGAACCAAAACCAGCCCTCTGGAGCTATATCACACATCACACTTGGTAACCCGCGCTCATTGGGGGTGTGCAGACTCCTGGAGGGACCCCTTTCGGCCCAAGCGCAATATCAAGCTATCTCGTGGCATCATAAACAGGTGCTCGACCTCATATCAATATCAAGCCACCTCGTGGCATACAATCTCAGGCCCTCGGCCTCATAATCAAATCAGTGTATCACCGCTGCGGCGTGCAGCCCGATCCCAAAGATATCCTCACAACACAGGCCATAGGCCTTACTCAGTCAAAAATCACATAAGCCTCTCGGGCAACAGTAAAATAGTATTTCTCAGCCCAAAACATAATTTAAATATCATTTGAGTATTAAATAGAGTTAACATGGCTGAGTTTTGAAAACACTGGAAATAACATGACTGAGTTCAAGTATAAAGTCAAAACAGTGAGGAAACATCAACAATAATCCCCGAAGGGTTCAAATAATTGGCACGAGCCCAAATATGGCATTCAGCCCAAATAATGATGATAGAAAATAGATTTCAATCAAATACGTGGTAAAATCATCAATCGGGATGGACTAAGTCACAATCCCCAACGGTGCTCTACCCCACGCTCGCTATCCGGCGTGCAAGTCACGTCAACATAGCACTACGATGTGCAATCCGGGGTTTCAAACCCTCAGAGCATCATTTACAATCATTACTCACCTTGAACCGGCTACATCTCTAGCTCACGACACCTTTGCACCTCGAATCGGCTTCCACGCGTGTCGAATCTATCCAAAATCAGAACGAATACGTCACAATATATTAAGGGAACAAGGCCCAAGCGAAAACAATCAAAAAATACCAAAAATCCCAAAATTAGCAAAACTCGAGCCCCGGGCCCACTTCTCGAAACTCAAAAATTTCACATCAACGGGTTCCTTATCTCCCCACGAGTTCATACATACCTAAAGTTATCAAATCCGACTTCAATTGGTCCTCCAAATCCCCAAATTAAATTTCAAAATCCCAAGTCCTAGTTCTTCCTTTTTTAGCTTAAGTTCCATGATTTTCTAGGTAGATTTCACAATAGAAACGAGTTTTAAGTTGAAAACTCTTACCTCCAATCGATTCCCTTTGAATCCCTCTTTAATCTCCACCAAGAAGCTCTCAAAATGATCAACAATGGGTGAAAATAGACCCAAAATCACGGATGAAATGACTTAAAAACATTCTGCCCAGGCCTGATTTCCTTCTTCGCGAACACGGTCAACTACTCGCGTTCGCGTAGCACAAACTTACGTTGACCAGCTTTTACCTTAAGCGAACGCGACATGCCAGTCGCGAACGCGATGCTTCGTCTGCCTTGACCTTCGCGAACGCGTTCGCTCCTTCGCGAACGCGATGAATAACTGACCTCGGACCCATCAGACCCAAATCCTCCTTCGCGAACGCGGTGCAATCCCCTTACAAGCCTTCGCGACTGCGGCCTCGACCCTTGGAAACGCGAAGCTTACGAAACCCAGCCCTTCGCAAACGCGAAGGCCAAAATACCTGCAACTGCTGGAACAAAAATCTGCAATTTTCCAAACTCCAAAATGGTCCGATTGACCACCCGAAACTCACTCGAGGCCCCCGGGACCTCAATCAAAGGCACCAACACATCCTAAAACCTCATTCAAACTTGTTCCAATCATCAAAACACCTCAAACAACATCAAATCACTCAAAACACATCGGATTCAAGCCTAAGTTTTTAAAACCTTCCGAAATACGCTTTTGATAAAAAACCCAACCAAATCACGTCCAAATAACCTGAAATTTTGCACACACATCACAAATGACATAACAAAGCTACAGCAACTCTCGGAATTCCATTCCGACCCTCGGATCAAAATCTCACCTACCAACTGGAATTCGTCAAGATATCAACTTCGCCAATTCAAGCCTAATTCTACTCCGGACCTCCAAAACCCATTCCGATCACGCTCCAAAGTCACAAATCACCTCCCGAAGCTAACCGAACCATCGAGACTCACATCCGAGCCCTCTAATCCATAAGTCAACATCCGGTTGACTTTTCCAACTTAAACCTTCTTAAAAGAGACTAAGTGTCTCAAACCTTACCAAAATCATTCCGGACTCGATCCGACCAAACTCGATACCACAAAACACGGATAACGAAGCATAAAGAAGCGAAAATGGGGGAAACGGAGTGGTAACTCATGAGACGACTGGCCGGGTCGTCACAAAGAGATCCTTGGGATACCGAGAGATCCCCAGCATGTATTGAGGATACTAAGAGATCCTTGGGATACCGAGAGATCCCCAGCATATATATATTGAGGGTACTAAGAGATCCTCGGGATACTAGTACACATATTGAGGATACTAAGAGATCCTCGGGATACTGAGAGATTTCCGAGTATTTATATTTGGGACTACAGGACGGTATCCTGGGAGATCCCCGGTTGTTATCTCTGTGTTGAGCGGTATTCCTTTTGTGATTATTTTGTCTTTGTTATAGTTGTTGTTATTCTTATTATCCTGTGATACCTCTTACTGTTAGTATTTAATTATATTGTCGTATTCTATACTGTTTTACCTCATTTTTCAGCTATAATAAGTAGGGCCCTGACCTTCCTCGTCACTACCCGACCGAGGTTAGGCTTGGCACTTACTGAGTACCACTGTGGTGTAGTCATGCTTTCCTGCGCATGTTTTTCATGTGTAGATCCAGGTACTTCGACTCAGCCCTACTATCCTTGAGGCGGGGTGATCCATCGAAGACTTCGAGGTATGTCTGCCGCGTCCGCAGACCGAGGAGTCCACATTCTCTCTCATAGCATTGGCCCTTCTGTATTTCTTTTTGTTTAGACACTCTGGAGTTAGAACACTGTAGTTATTCCACGGCTTGTGATTTCATGAGATTCCGGGTTTTGGGAAATGTAGTTTCAGTTTGGGAGTTGTATTGTATATGTCGAGCGGCATCTTTAAACCTCCACTATGTTTATTCCGCAAGTTTTTATCTGTTTTTATTTTGTTGTTTCTTTTTCCGCACTTTGTTAGGCTTACCTAGTCGTAGAGACTAGGTGTCGTCACGATAGTTCACGGAGGGCGACCTGGGGTCGTGACAATTAATTAGTGGGCTATGCAAGGGTATTCACAATTCACTTTTTTTTTTATCAATAACAACTAATATTTTACCTTATAAACAATATAATTTTTCGACGAATAGTGTTCAATTGACTACCCTTGACCACACATAGCTCCGCCCTTGATAGTGTATATACAAAAACCCTTTACACTAGTCGTATATATAACTTTGAATCGTTAAAATTATACTTGATGGTATAGAATTGTGTACATCTACTTGAGATGCTAGGATATTTTAGTCATTTTGCTTTCTTTATTTTTGTGTATGACAACACATTTTTGGCATAAATAAACGAAAGAGAACTCAAAATGAAATGACAAGAGAACAATGAGAATCCGAAGACCCCCATCATAGGGTCAAAAAGTAGAAACCCACCACAGAACATCCATTCATAATTCCACTCACAATGTTTAAAATAAGATTGAATACACTATCCCTGACGAAATTTGGACATAATTTCACACCCAAAAATAACAATAAAGTATACTGTTTTCACAAGGTGTAGTCAAAACAAACATATCCCCTTTTCTTTTCCATCATCCAAAAAGTAAACCAACCCATAAAAAGCCAACTCACAAACAACTCAAAACATTCTTTCTTCCTTTAAACTAAGGACAGCTCCAGACAAAGCAGGTGAAATATTTGTTCTTGAGAAGACATCAGCCATTGCTTTTTTTCTTATTTTCCCCATTTATGGATACTACACAATGGACTCAGGTGGGTACAAAATTAAGTTCATTTTTTGCATTTTGTACTAAACATGTTGAGTTTTCTTGAATTTCTTTTCGATGTGTATCCTTGTTGATTGCAATTTTTTCCCTTAAAGATAATTTTATCTTCATGAAATGATGTTCAAAAACCGAGCTTCAATTTGAATTTTTAAAAATTTCTTCTAATACTATATGTAAACCTTTTTTTTTCAAATTAAAGCATTCATTCTCTTTAGACATCAAGTACTACACTTTTTCTTTGTTCCTCCTTTACACATGATAGGAGATAAAGCATAGGGAAAAAGGTGATCTTCGTTATTATTATTGTTTACTTTTCAGTTTCCTTCAATTTAATTTCAAAGGTGAAAATTGTTATCCGAAAATTGTGTCATCTATTTTTCACACTAGCCCTTTTTCACTTTTGATCTTCTTAACCTTTGTTTCTCCTTTTTGTGATTGTTAATTTTTAGGATATTGGACTTGTAACATCCATGGCTGCAGAAATAGCTCCTCCTAATGTTACATGTTCAAGGCCATCTTCTACACTAGAAAAAAAAGTCAGACCACAAAAAGATCAAGCCGTAAATTGTCCAAGGTGCACCTCAACAAATACCAAGTTTTGTTACTACAACAACTATAGTCTTACTCAACCAAGATACTTCTGCAAGACTTGTCGAAGGTAATATTGTTGAACTGTGTCACCACCTAACCTAAAAGTTTAAACTGCAGTAGTGATTAGGCAGGATATGTCATTGTTCCAGCTTACTGGGACATGATCTTCGATAGAGTAGGGTAGAGGTCGATAATTAGGGTGGAAGGTCGGAAAATAGTTGTTACTCTCTTAGTTTTATCGGTAGTACTAGTACTATTTGTGTATTTTTCTTATTCCTGGTTCTTTATATCACATGTTGTGCCATTTATTCTATTATATTGTTGTTGCTGCTGTTATTATTTTATTTTCACTGCTTCTTTAGTCGGGGTCTATCGGAAACAGCCTCTCTACCTGCACATGATAGGAATAAGGTCTGCGTACACATTACCCTTCCCAGACCCCACTTGTGAAATTACATTGACTTTGTTATTATTGTTGTGTTAGTGATATAACATACGTTTAGTTATTGAATTATATTATGTCTCGACAGGTATTGGACAGAAGGTGGCACTCTAAGAAATGTTCCGGTTGGAGGAGGTTCAAGGAAGAATAGAAGATGTTCTTCTTCTTCATTATCATCATCATCGTCACAAAAGCTTCCTGATTCGAACCCTAATCCAAGTCTTTCTCATCAAAACCCTAATTATAGGATTAATCTTGGAAATAGCCAAGATCTTAATCTAGGGCTCCCTTCTATTATACATGATCACAATTACTTCCATGGTGTGCCTGAGTTTCTTGAATTTCCTAAAATGGACAGGGGCAATAGTGGAAATAATCAACCCTTAAGTTCGACTTCAAGTACTACTCCAATTTCAACAATGGACCTGCTTAGGACTGGAATTGCCTCAACAGGGTTAACTTCATTTATCTCAACACCAACACCGGATATAAACGCTTTGTACACATCAAGTTTTTTAAGTGGAATTCAAGAAAGTAGTGCAAAAATGATGTTACCATTCAGATTCTTGAATAAACAATTGTCGGGTACAAGTGCTGAAGCTGATAATTATAATCTGAGTAAAGGGCAAGAGAATTCAAGTGCTGGATATTGGAATGGAATGTTAGGTGGAGGATCCTGGTGAAGAAATGACAGTATGAAAAAATCATTAATATTATTTTTTCCATTATAATATTTTTCTATCTTTTGACTTGCTTTGATCATTAATTTGTTTGGTGATGCTTGGAGCTAATTAGATAAAAGATAGATCTAGTTTCTATTGTTCTTCTCTTAATTTACTCTTTGATCACTTGAACATATGGAATTGTTAGTTTCATCATTAGTTTGTGTAAATGAACTTAATTTTTCGGTAAGCATATTAAATCTTTTTCTTGTTCGTTCTCTTCTCATTATCCAGAGAAGGGTTTGATACTTCTACACTTGCTAACACTAGGCCATGCTGATAGAATTTGTACAATTAGTGTAGTTTAACTGATTATATTACGTTACTTATTCTATCTAGGTCATTAATTATATCAAATTTGTTATGAATTATTACATATTATTGCAAATTAAAGTTAATTTAACGTGAAAATGTAAACAAATTATACAATACTTGTGCTCATAAGTTAAAATCTAATGGATATATCTTGCACTACTTGCTAACACTAGGCTATTGCTTGGCCCTTTGTTTCATTTTTCCCTTTCTTCAAAAGCAAGACATAGGATTCGCAAACGGGCATGTCGGGTCGGATACGTGCGGGTCGAAAACGAGTAATGCAAAACGGATAAAATATCCGATCCTACTCACATTTAATACCGATAGAAAATGAGTTAACTGTCGGATAATATATATGGATATCCACATTATCCATAGCTTCTTGAATATGATTACTTTTGGGAAAATTCTTAGTTTTTCAAACTTGAGGAACTCCCAGTTGAGTATTTGCAAATGTAAAAGTTTGGTTATCCGTTGATTATCTATTTTTAAGTGGATAATATGAATTTTATCCATATTTCGCCTATTTTTAAAATGTTCATTATGCAACCTATTTTTTAATGAATAATATGGATGGAGAATTATTTTTTATTCATATTGCCACCACTAGTAGGACATAATTTTCAATTACTCAAAACATTTGATGAATGAAAGGGAACTAGATTCGAGAAAATAAAAAGATAACTGATTTATTCTTATCAGAGCAAGATTGATAATTATATTTGACATCATAAATTAAGCGTGAAGAAAAAGAAAACAGAAGATATTTCTTTACATGGTTGCCATTATTGCCTTGAGCTGTCACTTTTTCATGCTCGTGCTTGTAATCAGTTTGTGAGGTGGACTACACGAGTCATTCTTCATTCTTCTGTTGTAAAAGGTAATAATCAGAGGCTACACGAGGGACCAGTTAAATATTTACCATGTATAGCATTAATTGAAATTAGTGAGTACTTAGTGGAAATAACAGTTTTAATTGTAATAGAGGAATGACTCCATAGCCCAAGCGAGTCATCTTGTACATATTGAGTTACTTGGTTGATGTTCGGCCAAAAATGCCTATATTTATACATTGTTGCCTCATATTTTAGTATTTTTAATCGTCTTTTGAGTATTAATCATATTGCTTTGTGCTAAATATTATATTTTAACTGTGTAGGAATAAAGCAGTATGAAGATGAAGAGATTTGAAGCAAAATTCAATAAAACGCGAAAAAAAAAAATAAAGGAAAATAAAACAATTAAATAGCAATGGACAAAGGGGGGACACCTTTTGTCCTCCCAAGTGGAGACAACAAAAGAGAAAGTTTGTAATTCACTAGAAAGATTGAAGAATTGCACGTAAAAATGCACTAGATTTGGCGCTAAGGCCAGCGCCTCGCGCTGGTCTGTATGCTGCCTGTGCAGGTTTTCCTAATTCGCTCGGGACAAGGTTATTTTGGCCTTACACGGTCCTAACTCATATAAAAGGGGTCCTAATTTGGAGAGGATCCAACACACTTTAAAGGAGAATTGACGAGGAGGAACACAAACCACGCTTGGAGGAGGCTTCTAACTAGTTTTTCTTCTCTTCTCTTCTTTTAGTTTCATAGTTTATTAGTTCTAGAATTTTGGATGCTGCATGAACGTTGTAGTTTGAAGTTTGAATTTTTCTTATTATTTTATAATATTGGTTTATTTGTTCTGCGCTTAATTATTTGATTGCTGGATCACCAATTGAATACTATCGACGAATCTAGGATTGAACTCGGGAGAGGGAATTCTAGATTGCATATAAGATTGAGTAGAGCAAGATCTTAACTCTGGGGGGGGGGGGGGGGGGGGATTTGGGTTAGGATAGGAATACACCTAATTGCCTTGCTTGGTTACTATACAGGAATTATTAACGCTTTCTTGTTAATTCTAATTTCATAGGAATATAGGCGTTAGATTAGCTTGAATAGGCGAGTTGTACTTCGGGAGAAGGCTACGAGCAATATTAACCCTGTCAGCCAATAAACCAGATAAATTAATTAGACGATTTAAGTGGAAAAGTCTACGGGATTGTTAGCTAACCCATAGCTCTAGAATATTCACTCACATTGAATTCGTCTTTAAGTTTGTCATTGTATTCTTTAATCTCTTAATTTGTTACTCTAGATTAATTTTAGTTAAATATTCATACATTAGGATTCGCTCAAATAGATTAATTGTTTAGTTTAATTTAGTTGATAGTTAATCACAAGTCCCTGTGGGTACGATATCTGGACTTACAATCCTATATTACTTGTCGACCACGTAAATAAAAAATTTGCAGTTTAACAAAAAAAAAAATTAGTATATTGTTTACCCTAAAATTCGAGTAACAATTAAACTTGTATTATGGTTTTAAAGATATGTGATTTAATCCAATACCAATTGATAAACAAGGAATCAAATGTATAAATTAAACAGTAAAGTAAACCAAACCAGTGTGCAAGCCAAGTCTTGACCTCGAGTTAATGTGACCTCGAGGTTGGTTAGTAAGAACAATGAAATAACAAGGCAATTCTGATGAACAGTAAACAAGAAAATGAGAAAATGTATATTCCTTTGTCAATGAATCCTCTGTTACAAATGATTGGGATCCCCTTTATATAGTAGGGGAATCCTAAATAAGGTACACTTCTAATTATAGTAGGGAATCTTATTATACAGCTGTCTAACCGCCAAGTACAAATCCGTTCCGGAATTTATGCCGGGATCTTCTGGCCGTTGCGGGAATCTCGCTCTTTCTGTTAATAAACCATAACGATATTATCTCGAGGTTGGTCATACTCGGCCTTGGCCTTCATCGAGCACTTCGGTCTTCAAGTTTTATACTCCGCCATCGAGCTCGAACCCGATCCATTTTGAGCTTTTTCTCGAAGCAACTTCCCGAGCCTACGAAATCGGGCATACCTGATTTCGAGCGTATAAAAATAGTTCCAGCATTTCTTAGAATAAGATGATAAGAAACGATTTGAGCCCCGATTTTCCGGAGCCCCTGATGATGATGTCATCCCTGTGACGTATGCGCTCGATGTGACCGAAACGTCCTGTCGATTTGCTTCCCCAAAACATTAAATGCTTGCCAGTGGCGGTCGGCCATTAGCGCCGCCGAACAGTTGTCTTTCGCCTATAAAAACAAGGCCCCTTATTCGAATTGAGAACTTTACTTCCATCTTTAAACCACCTCCTAACTTCTCTAATACCTCTTCCCCTCCTCATCTCTCTCTCACCACCTGCTACTTCCGCCCTTTTAGCGCCGAAAAATATCAAACTCCGTCTCTTTCTGCTTCTTTTAACCTAAATCAATGGTGAAAACCTCTAAAGCAGTTCCTCAAAAGGAGAAAGCTTCCTCCTCCTCTTCCCGGCCGACCGACGGCAAAGCGTCGGCCCTTCACGAGATTATTCCCGGCCCCTGTGTCATAAAGATAGAATTCAAAGTTGAAAATCCACCCGCGATCCCTGGCCGATGTGAGCATTTACCGAGGTATATTTGCTCGATAACGGAGAAACACCTCGAGGTCATGAAGAAGGATTGTCGCTGGGGGATGAGGTCATGGTATAGATCCCCACACCCGAGGAAAGTATCACCACTCATGTGGAGGGGTTCCTAAGTGTTTACACTTACCCCTTCACACTGGGCCCCATCGATCCAATCATGATCGACTTCTGCAAGAGGTATCATGTCACGACCCGGATTTCCCACCCTCGGGAGTCGTGATGGCGCCTACTAATGAGAGCTAGGCAAGCCAAATTCAATTACTTGTCCATTAATAATGTACTCCATTTAACAATTTTTCGGCAATAATACGAAAAAAATAACGAAATTCAATAATAAGCGGAAGTCTTAACATTTTATAAAGCTGATTGGAAATGCGGAAAGTTCAACAAAATCCTCTACCCAAAATCTGGTGTCACATTACTCACGAACTTCTAAGAATACTACATACAAACGTCTAAAAGGGAACATAAACTATTTGTCTCGAATACAATGAGATAACAGGTAAAAATAAAGGATAGAGGAGACGTCGGGCCTGTGGACGCCTGCAAGGCTACCTCGGGTCTCGCTGAAATGAAGCCTGCTCTCACACTACGGCTGCTGCTGCTCGATACCTAGACCTGTGCAAAATAACACAGAGTGTAGTATCAGCACAACCGACCCCATGTGCTGGTAAGTGCCTAGCCTAACCCCGGCGCAGTAGTGACGAGGCTAGACTGGACTACCACATAAACCTGTGCAATTATGAATATACAGCGGAATCAAAATACAAGACAAGTAAAACAATACGGGAGGGGAAGTATGCTTTGGGGAGATAACAGTTTCAAGTATAAATTGACTAATACAAAGGAAGGGCACAACACATACAACAATAAGGAACGGAGATCAACAAGTGCACGGCATCACCCTTCGTGCTTTTACTCTCATCCTCACCAAGCCATAATATAAACAAACGTGCACGGCATCACCCTTCGTGCTTTTAATCTCATCCTCACCAAGCAATAATATAAACAAACGTGCACGGCATCACCCTTTGTGCTTTTACTCTCATTCCTCACATGTAATCGATAGAATAGGCATGGAATGACACATCGTACGGCACGGCATCACCCTTCGTGCTTTACTCTCTTTTCCTCACAATAAGCAAATAATGCACGGCATCACCCTTCGTGATTTACACCCTTTCCTCACAAGAAACAAACAATCACAGCATCACCCTTCGTGCTTTTACACTCTTCCTCACCCAATCAACAATCACAAACAAGGGCAAGGGAATAATAAAACAATAATGAACATCCCGACAAGGGTACACAAACAAACAATTAAAAACCCAGCAAGGGTACAACATTAATAACCAACAACGTCCCGGCAAGGGAATAAATCATTAACTCTTCACTTTCTTTCACTTTCATCTCATAGTTCACGTTATCACTTGAGCCAATGCTCCAATGAATTACTTTTCTCATATACCTTCACAATTTGTATTTCAACCCGAGCCAATGCTCCACGAAGTTCAAAGATCATAATTTCTTTCACATGATCTTTACAACATATAGAACTCATCAATTTAGCATGGAAGGCATAACAACAACCAAACTATTCACAAAATAAGGACTCACAGTCATGTTAGACACCAATGTATAGATACTCGTCACCATGCCTATACATCGTACTCGACAATTAACAAGTTACAATTAAGACTTAACTCCTATTCCCTCAAGCTAGGGTTAAACCAAACACTTACCTCGATGCCTTGAATTCCACTCAAACCTCAACTATCGCTTTACCCCGTGATTTCACCTCCAATCCGCTCGAATCTAGCCACAAATTACTTAATTACTTTAATAAACACTAAATGAATCAATTTGAATGCATAAAAATGAATTTCCAAAAGTCTTTCCCAAATTTTCAAAAAATGCCCCAGGGCCCACGTGGTCAATACCCGAAGTTCGAACCAAAACCCGGTTACCCATTCCCCACGAACTCAAATACGCAATTTGTTTTAAAATCGGACCTCAAATTGAGGTCCAAATCCCCAATTTATAGAAAACCTAGGTTCTACCCAAAACCCCCAATTTCACCCATGAAAACCATTGATTTTAAGTTGAAAACATGTTAAATGATGTTAAAGATTGAAAGAAATGAGTAAAAACCAACTTACAAATGATTTGGAAGAAGTCTTGTTCTTGGAAAATCGCCCAAAGAGTTGTATTTTGAAAGTGGGGTGAAAAATGACTTAAAATTCGACTAAGTATGAAATTGCTGGGTCTCTGATATCGCATTTGCGAAGCCAAGCCTTACAGGGGACCTTCGCATTTGCGACGAAGGTCTCGCATTTGCGAACCCTGTACCTTCGCTTTTGCGAAGAAAGATATCGCATTTGCGATCATAGTCAGGCCTGGGCTGGTTTCGCATTTGCGAACCAGCCTTCGCATTTGCGAACCAGGCTTCGCAAATGCGAAGCCTGCAGGCCTGTTCATACCAGATTTTTCCTAAGTTAAAAATGCACTCTGATGCCTATCCAAAACTCACCCGAGCCCTCGGGGCTCCAAACCAAATATACACACAACCTCAAAAACATCCTACGGACTTATCCGCGCGATCAAATCGCCAAAATAACATCATATACATCGAATTAAACCTTAAAATTCATAATTTCCTCCAAGTTTTCTTAAAACATCAATTTTCCATTATAAGTCCGAAACACGTCAAACGACGTCCGATTTCAACCAAACTTCACAGAAAGCGCTTAAACCATATATAAGACTTGTACCGGGCGCCGGAACCAAAATACGGGCCCGATACCATAGTCTTTTAATCAAATTTCATTTTCATTTTCCTTTTTCATCTCTAGAAAATAATTTCACACAAAAATTCATTTCTCGGGCTTGGGACCTCGGAATTCGATTCCGGGCATATGCCCAAGTCCCATATTTTCCTACCGACCCTCCGGGACCGTCAAATCACGGGTCCGGGTCCGTTTGCCCAAAATGTTGACCGAAGTCAAATTTATTCAAATTAATATCAAAATTTAGCATTTTTCTCACAGGATTCATATTTAAGCTTTCCGATTGCGCGTCCAGACTGCGCACGCAAATCGAGGCAACCCCAAATGAGGTTTTTGAGGCCTCGGGAGCATGGAATGAATAAGAAAATAGGTGATGACCCTTTGGGTCGTCACATATCAGGTCATCCTCGATCAGATGCACCCTTCTTTCTAGCGCATAGTGATCATGCTCCGATATTTCTCGGGCAANGGGGAAAAAGAGTAGGAACGGAGTTAACGGCTCCGCATATCGGACTCGGACTCCCAGGTCGATGCCTTAGGAGGCTGACCTCTCCACTGAACACGCACATAAGGAAAACTCTTGGATCTCAACTGACTAACCTGCCGGTCCAAAATAGCTATCGGCTCCTCCTCGTAAGACAGATCCTTGTCCAACTGGACAGTGCTGAAATCTAACACGTGGGCTGGATCGCCGTGATACCTCCGAAGCATGGATACATGAAAAATTAGATGCACGACTGATAAGCTAGGCGGCAATGCAAGTCTATAAGCCACCTCTCCCACTCGATCAAGAATCTCAAACGGACCAATGAACCTAGGGCTAAGCTTGCCCTTCTTCCCAAATCTCATCACGCCTTTCATAGGCGACACTCGGAGCAATACCCGCTCACCAACCATGAAAGCTACATCTCGAACCTTACGATCTACATAGCTCTTTTGCCTAGTCTGAGCTGAACGAAGCCTATCCTGAATGATCTTGACCTTGTCCAAGGCCTCCTGAACCAAATCTGTACCCAACAACCGAGCCTCTCCCGGCTCAAACCATCCAACCGGAGACCGACACCGCCTACCATATAAAGCCTCATAAGGAGCCATCTGGATGCTCGACTGGTAGCTGTTATTGTAGGCAAACTCTGCTAAAGGCAAGAACTGATCCCACGAACCTCCAAAGTCAATAACACAAGCTCGAAGCATATCCTCTAGAATCTGAATAGTCCGCTCGGACTGACCGTCCGTCTGGGGATGAAATGCTGTGCTCAACTCAACCCGTGTGCCCAACTCTCGCTGAACTGCTCTCCAGAAGCGCGAGGTAAACTGCGTACCCCAGTCCCAAATGATAGATGCCGGCACACTATGAAGGCGAACAATCTCCCGGATATAAATCTCAGCTAATCTCTCAGAAGAATAGGAGACTGCCACAGGAATGAAATGCGCTGACTTGGTCAGCCTATCAACAATAACCCATACCGCATCGAACTTCTTCCGAGTCAACGGAAGCCCAGTAACAAAATCCATAGTAATCCGCTTCCACTTCCACTCGGGAAGCTCAATCCTCTGAAATAAACCACCAAGCCTCTGATGCTCGTACTTAACCTGCTGACAATTCAAACAACGAACCACATATGCCACGATATCCTTCTTCATTCTACGCCACCAATAATGCTGCTGCAAATCCTGATACATCTTCGCGGCGCCCGGGTGAATAGAGTACCTGGAGCTATGGGCCTCCTCTAAAATCAACTCTCGAAGCCCATCCACATTGGGCACACAAACTCGCCCCTGCAATCTCAAAACTCTATCCGCATCTAAGGTAACCTGCTTGGCACCTCCTCGCTGCACCGTGTCTCTAAGGACACACAAATGAGGATCATCAAACTGCCGATCACGGATACGCTCCAATAATGAAGAACGAGCGACCGTGCAAGCTAACACACGACTGGGCTCAGAAACATCCAGTCTCACGAACTGATTGGCTAAAGCCTGAACATCCAAAGCAAGCGGCCTCTGACTGATCGGAATATAAGCGAGACTGCCCATACTGGCTGACCTCCTACTCAAAGCATCGGCCACTACGTTGTCCTTCCCCAGATGATAAAGAATGGTGATATCATAATCCTTCAACAACTCCAACCATCTCCTCTGCCTCAAATTCAACTCCTTTTGCTTGAACAAGTACTGAAGACTCTTGTGATCACTGAACACCTCACACGCCACGCCATATAGATAATGCCTCCAAATCTTCAAGGCGTGAACAATGGCTGCTAACTCCAAATCATGAACCGGATAATTCTTCTCATGGATCTTCAACTGCCTCGAAGCATAGGCAATGACCTTGCCCTCCTGCATCAACACTGCTCCAAGCCCAATACGGGAAGCATCACAATAGACTGTATAGGGCCCTGAACCTATGGGCAAAACCAACACCGGTGCCGTAGTCAGAGCTGTCTTGAGCTTCTGAAAGCTCGCCTCACACTCATACGACCATCTGAATAGGGTACCCTTCTGGGTCAATCTGGTCATCGGGGCTGCAATAGATGAAAACTCCTCCACGAACCGTCGATAGTAGCCTGCCAACCCCAAGAAACTCCGAATCTCTGTAGCTGATGCTGGTCTAGGACAGCTCTTGACAGCCTCTATCTTCTTTAGGTCCACCCGAATACCCTTTGCTGATACAACATGACCCAGAAATGCAACTGATCCCAACAAGAATTCACACTTCGAGAACTTAGCATATAACTGACTATCCCTCAGAGTCTGAAGAACCACTCTAAGGTGCTGCTCGTGCTCCTCCTGGCAGCGGGAGTATATCAATATATCATCAATGAACACTATCACGAATGAATCGAAATAAGGCCTAAACATTCGGTTCATCAAGTCCATGAAAGCTGCTGGGGCATTTGTCAACCCGATTGACATAACCAAGAACTCATAATGCCCATACCGAGTGCGAAAAGCTGTTTTAGGGACATCGGATGCCCTAATCCTCAACTGAAGGTAACCAGATCGCAAGTCAATCTTGGAAAATACCCTGGCACCCTGAAGCTGGTCGAACAAATCATCAATCCTCGGCAGTGGATACTTATTCTTGATCGTTACCTTGTTCAACTGCCGGTAATCTATACACATTCTCATTGACCCATCCTTCGTCTTGACAAATAATATCGGCGCACCCCAAGGTGAGACACTGGGTCAAATGAAACCCTTCTCAAGCAAATCCTGCAACTGTTCTTTTAACTGCTTCAACTCCGGCGGGGCCATACGATATGGCGGAATAGAAATGGGCTAAGTGCCCGGAACTAGATCGATGCAGAANCAATGCATCACTAGGCATGATCAAATACGGGGCAAAATAGGATGACACATACGAATACGTAGACCCCGGATCAAACAACACTGAAGCATCTCTATCACAAACCAGAACCATACCTGTAATGACTGCATCTGAAGCCTCTGCCTCGGGCCTGGCCTGAAGAGCATAACAACGGGGCTGGGCCCCACCACCCTGAACCGTATCCCTAGGTCGATCTGCTGCTAGCTGACCTCCACCCCTGGCAGTCTGAGCTCCACCTCTATGACCTCTACCTCCACCTCTAGTACCTCTACCCCCGCCTCTAGCTGGCTGGGCTGGCTGTAGAGCACCTGGTGCCTGAACCATGGCACGAGAACCCTGGTGCTGAGAACTGCTCGGTGCTCGAGGGCAAAATCTGGCAATATGACCCGTGTCACGACAAGTGTAACAAGTCCTCGGCTGCTGAGTCTGCTGGCCCTGTCGACCTGAATAACCACCACGGAAACTCTGAAGCGGCGGCGCACTGATAGGAGCTGGCGGTGCACTAAATGGCTGCTGATCAGAATAATGCCCACGGAAACCACGATCACCTGGGGCACCCTGAGAAACCTGGAGGGCTGACTGAAAAGGCCTAGAAGGCTGACCCCTATCATAAGAATCTCTGCCTCCAGATGAGGCACCACTAAATCGGCCTGACTGACAGGGTCTCTTGTCTGCTCTATGACCACTCCCCTGTGGCAATACCATCTCGATCCTCCGGGCCACATTGGCCGCCTCCTGAAAAGTAATATCACTCCCCGCCTCTCTAGCCATCTGAAGACGAATAGGCTGGAGTCCATCAATAAATTACCTCACCCTCTCCCTCTCAGTGGGGAGTATGACAGTAGCATGGCAAGCCAACTCAATAAACCTGGTCTCGTACTGGGTGACTGACATGGATCCCTGATGCAGACGCTCAAACTGCCTCCGATAGGCCTCACGCTGTGTGACAGGGAGAAACTTCTCCAGAAATGTATGCGTGAACTGCTCCCAGGTCAAGGCTGGAGACCCTGCAGGTCTAGCTAAACAGAAATCCCTCCACCAAGTCTTGGCGGATCCAGATAGGCGAAATGTAGCAAAGTCCACTCCGTTGGACTTAACAATACCCATGTTCCGAAGAACCTCGTGGCAGCTGTCCAAATAATCCTGAGGATCCTTGGTAGATGCACCACTGAAAGTCGTAGTGAAGAGCTTGGTGAACCTATCCAGCCTCCACAAAGCATCTGCAGACATAGCCGCTCCATCGCCCCTGGGGAGCTACCTGCTCCGGAGTACGTGTAGCAGGAGTCTGGGCCCCACCTCCAGCCTGAGAGGTGGCTGGTGCTACAGGAAGCAATCCTGCTCGGGTGACACTCTCCATGAGGCCTACCAATCGGACTAGAGCGTCCTGAAGAACTGGGGTAGCAATAAACCCCTCTGGGACCTGCGCTGAGCCCACCGGAACTGCTGCGGCTGGGGCCGGAACCTCCTCCTCAAAGTCAACCTGAGGCTCGGCCGCTGGTGCTGCTGCTCGGGGCTGAGCTCTGCCCCTACCTCGGCCTCTAGCACGGCCTCGTCCCCTGCCCCTAGCGGGAGCTGCCTGGGGCTCGGACTGCTGATCAGTAGATAAGGAAGCGCGTGTTCTCGCCATCTGCGAAAGAACAGAGTAGAAATTCAATCAGCATTAAGAAACAAAAATCGCACGACAAGAAAGAACAAATGTGAAACTTTTCCTAACTCTGTAGCCTCAAGGGGATAAATACAGAAGTCTCCGTACTGATCCCTCAGAATCTACGAAGCTTGTCCGTGAGTTGTGAGACCTATGTTACCTAGAGCTCTGATACCAACTTGTCACGACCCGGATTTTCCACCCTCGGGAGTCGTGATGGCGCCTACTAATGAGAGCTAGGCAAGCCAAATTCAATTACTTGTCCATTAATAATGTACTCCATTTAACAATTTTTCGGCAATAATACAAAAAAACAACGAAATTCAATAATAAGCGGAAGTCTTAACATTTTATAAAGCTGATTGGAAATGCGAAAAGTTCAACAAAATCCTCTACCCAAAATCTGGTGTCACATTACTCACGAACTTCTAAGAATACTACATACAAACGTCTGAAAGGGAACATAAACTATTTGTCTCGAATACAATGGGATAACAGGTAAAAATAAAGGATAGAGGAGACGTCAGGCCTGCGGACGCCTGCAAGGCTACCTCGGGTGTCGCTGAAATGAAGCCTGCTCTCACACTACGGTTGCTGCTGCTCGATACCTAGACCCGTGAAAAATAGCACAGAGTGTAGTATCAGCAGAACCGACCCCATGTGCTGGTAAGTGCCTAGCCTAACCCCCGCGAAGTAGTGACGAGGCTAGACTGGACTACCACATAAACCTGTGCAATTATGAATATACAGCGGAATCGAAATACAAGACAAGTAAAATAATACAGGTGGGGAAGTATGCTGTGGGGAGATAACAGTTTCAAGTATAAATTGACTAATACAAAGGAAGGGCACAACACATACAACAATAAGGAACGGAGATCAACAAGTGCACGGCATCACCCTTCGTGCTTTTACTCTCATCCTCACCAAGCCATAATATAAACAAGCGTGCACGGCATCACCCTTCGTGCTTTTACTCTCATCCTCACCAAGCAATAATATAAACAAATGTGCACGACATCACCCTTCGTGCTTTTACTCTCATTCCTCACATGTAATCAATAGAATAGGCACGGAATGGCACATCGTGCGGCACGGCATCACCCTTCGTGCTTTACTCTCTTTTCCTCACAATAAGCAAATAATGCACGACATCACCCTTCGTGCTCAACACTCTTTCCTCACAAGAAACAAACAATCACAGCATCACCCTTCGTGCTTTTACACTCTTCCTCACCCAATCAACAATCACAAACAAGGGCAAGGGAATAATAAAACAATAATGAACATCCCGACAAGGGTACACAAACAAACAATTAAAAACCCGGCAAGGGTACAACATTAATAACCAACAACGTCCCGACAAGGGAATAAATCATTAACTCTTCACTTTCTTTCACTTTCATCTCATAGTTCACGTTATCACTTGAGCCAATGCTCCAATGAATTACTTTTCTCATATACCTTCACAATTTGCATTTCAACCCGAGCCAATGCTCCATGAAGTTCAAAGATCATAATTTATTTCAAAAGATCTTTACAACATATAGAAGTCATCAATTTAGCATGGAAGGCATAACAACAACCAAACTATTCACAAAATAAGGATTCACGGTCATGTTAGACACCAATGTATAGATACTCGTCACCATGCCTATACATCGTACTCAACAATTAGCAAGTTACAATTAAGACTCAACTCCTATTCCCTCAAGCTAGGGTTAAACCAAACACTTACCTCGATGCCTTGAATTCCACTCAAACCTCAACTATCGCTTTACCCCGTGATTCCACTTCCAATCCGCTCGAATCTAGCCACAAATTACTTAATTACTTTAATAAACACT